>NW_027107986.1:758850-759153 GCF_000696795.3 Halyomorpha halys | reverse complement strand
TCAAAAATGGCTTCCAGTCCTTCCAAAAAGCTATGTCTCTCTCACAACAATGGCTTCCAATCTTTCCCGCTTCCAGCCGACGGACGTCCTCTCACTAGGCAATCCAAACTCAGAGTCCTTTTTTCTTCAAGGGTGACCCTCCGATGTCTTCCTTTTCAAGATATCCACCCTTGCTAGACAAAAATTGATGAGGACCTCCTCATCCTGGAAACGTCGTTTCCCATCCGCGCCCAAACCATCGAATGAAATGCCAAAAACCAAAACCTGCTTCGATGTTCCATGTAAACATCGATTGTCGCACAA
>NW_027107986.1:749946-757800 GCF_000696795.3 Halyomorpha halys | reverse complement strand
CTTTATTTATTAAAATGTTAATTACTTAAATTATTCAGTTCAATTAATTAATTTAATTAAGGTTGGCTTTTCGAGTAGTACCAGTCCCTGAAGGGGGAGTGCTCAAAATTAGAATATTTATTTAATACAATTATTGATAATAGTAGAAATAAAATTTATATTTAATTCAAGTATATGTTAAGCTATATTAATAACTCTACCTTAACTGATACATGTAATGTAGGCTGAGTTAGAACTAAAATAATGATACAATACTATGTACTATATAAAAATTGATTTAACAAAGTAAAAGAATTTCAATTCAATAAAAACCTATATGAACATTTCCAATAAAATATCATTAAACATCAAACAGTAAAATAAGATTGAATATATCATCAATATTTCTTACAAGACATTGACCAAATCACTCTAATATTTCCTTCCTGATTTTTCTTAATTTTGCTTGAGAATATTTCTATAACATTCCATAACACTTGAAAACTTCAGCAAACATCTGTCCTGGAATGATCATGTATCTGGAATATCCCCCAAAATCCATTATAATAGTTAAACAGTTTGATAAGATTCCATAAATTCTTTTCTTTAAATCCCATCACCTATTTGTCTCCTATCTTTTTTCCCCCCATTTGGACTATGGTTGCCAGGTACATTGGGGAATCTCCAATGAACTCAAAATGAAATAAAAGTGTTTTAGGAATTGTTTTATAAAATTTACATTTAGGGTTTTCAGATGCATAGAATAATGATTATAAGGAGTTAAAATGACTTTATCCTTCTCTCTGACAGCATTACTTTCATGGTACTTACATATTTAACCTACGTTCCTCCATTTTCCTTGAAAGCCAAAACCCAATAAACTAATATTTATACCCCATCACATAGAAATGCTTGTTTTGGCAAATCCTTTTTTGTTCATTTCTCCTTCTGGATTCCTTGCATATTTCTATCCGCAAAGCCTCTTTCTTATCTTCATTTTAACATCAACTATTTCTTTATCTGCAAAAATCTCAATCCTCTGAAGAAATGTAAAATGTATAAATAAACTATAGAAATATTTTAACCAAAAATTACCTAAGAGATAGATCATAAGCACTCATTAATGTTCATAGAGGACTTGGTCCCAGAAAAAAGATAATTTTTAAATATCAATTTAAACATTCAAAAGCTACTTGATTAAAATAAAATGAAAATATCTTTCTCATTTATCTGCCCTCTTATAGCTTGATACTTTTAAGCTGAAATGGCCCCTAATCAGGTAAGATATTCTCTGTCTCCATATTTAAATTCCTGTATTATCAGGCAACCATCTATAAAACAATCAATCCCAATATTAGATCTATGTAGTCCTTCCTAATCTTGAAACAATGTTTTCATTCTTTTATATATCTTAAACTGGATGTTAGAGCACATTAACAGTGATTCTCCTTTACTTAGTCCATAAAATAATTTCTAAGTGTTCATAAAAAGCCTAATTTGAACTAGACGTCCATAGCCTTTATCGCTTCTTAAAGGCACATATTACTTAAATAGTTAATAAAATTACAAAAATAATATGATTTAACACATTTTCATTATATACAGCAGGGGTGGCCAACAAGTCAATTGAGATCGACCAGTCGCTAATTTTGATCGATCGTTGATTTCTCTCATTGTCTGGGGTGGAATATCATGTACCATGAACTTTGAACCAATTGTAGAAAACAAAACTTTCTAGCAATATTCTAACACATTCTGGGAATTTGTAAGGGTCATAAATTCCTAGAATACTGACAGCCTGACACTGCCCACACAGCACAATATATTTTGACTTTATATATGTATATATATATAGATGACCGTATAACTTAGGCTTTGAACAGGCCAGATGAAGCCCTGCAAAGTGGGGCAAAACGTCGGACATTAAATAATTAACTATTTGTTCTTTTTTCACCACAACCCTGACCATCTTCTTATATTTTGACTTGCGTGTTACATTTGTTAACAGAAGCAATGCGTGGATTCATTATTATTATCTTTGTCAGGATATACACTGAACTATGATTCCTTGGTTAGAGACATGCAAATTCAGTCTTCCATTTGATCTTTAGGCAACAAAGTAAATCTGTCTTTATTTGTAGCTACTTTGAATTAATAAATATTGTTAATAATTATCCATTATTGGTAGGATTATTGATTAGGCCCCTAGATCTGAGACGAATTTCAACCATCGAGCTATAGCTTTCAAGCTTATAGAAAGTTCTAAAAGTTTCCACGGCATTGAAGTTCCACGGAATTTATTTTCAATCCATTATTAAACACTTTAACAATTATCCATCACCACTGACAAAGACCCATGCTCAGTAAGGCCTCAACATCAACTGAAAAGAAATCTACTATAGGATTTTTTTTATCTCGTCAGGGAGAGGAAGTTGACAGTTGTAACTAATTGAAGCAGTAATCATTTTAATAACCTCTAATAATCCAAATGAATTTTGAAAAAATTTTACTGCAAAATATTTGTTATACCATTTATATTAATATATACACTAGAACATGAATATGTGATTCCTATAGCTTAAACCTAGGGTTGCTGTTGTTAGTACTGTGGGCTAGCAGGTATTGACAGCTTTAGTTGAAACCTCAAGGGCAGTGAAAGTAATATAACTTTTCACAAATTCCTAATCATTATAAAAAGAGATATTTTAAGACATACTAGATATGATATACCCAGAGTCTGGTTAGTTTACCCACCAGAACAAAGATATGCGATACCCATACCCCATGAATCATTAGACCTAGGGATGTTGTTCTTGGTGGTGTGAGACTGGCAGCTCTTGACAGCTTCAGTTGAAACCTCAAGATGATGTAGTATAAGTGGTTTCACTTTTCACTAACTTCTAATCATTGTAAAAAGAGATATCTCTAAAACATACTGGGTATGATATACTTATGGTCCGGTTAATCTATGAAGCAGCGAGTCTGCAGAGTGTTTAAATCAACTAGACCTATCTAAGTGATGAAGAACATAGTCAGGATGGTACTTTAGTGGTATCGGATATGGGGTATTTGTAACATTGATTATATATAGCTAATTTATATCCATTCAGATGTCCCCAGAGTAAAATTTGGATAGTTAATGAATAAAATGAATTAAAAATCAATAATTAAAATTAAACCGAATGTGAGAATAATATATGATGATTATTCATCATAAAATTAATTTTTATTTCCATTTAGCTAAATATGAAATATATAGTAAAGGGAAGTATTGTGATCATGGAAAATATTGATTTTAAGTTTTGATGGTAATACATGTTTTGAGCTGCCCAGAGCCCTCACAAAATTTCTGCGCATGCGTGTGCAAACAGCCTGGCTCAAAAATGAAGAGTCATATGAAACTGAAATTACATATTTAGGGCAGATGTATGCCCGGGATGTTACAGAAATTTTTTCGATAAAATCACACAACCAGAAATGCCAATTTACATGATCAATTTTATACTTTTTTTTGTTTTTTAATTTTCTCAAAAACTGCTGAAACTATTTTGATTAAATTAAATTATTCCATGTAAAATTAAGTGACATTTAATAGCAAATAGGTCTTATGCTCATTGAAATAGTCCGATAGAACTTAAATACGGATTAAAAAAAAATTCTCCTAAGTACCTTATTTAAAAACAATATTAAAACAAAAATCAGCAAAGTTCCACATTTTTTCTATATATGAATATCTGATACCCATGTTCTGATAGGCACGAGAAAAATGATCAACAATAAAATTAAAAAACAGATAAGAAAGGTTATAACTGCAAGCATACATAGTCAGAGTGATTGTAACATAATCAACGGAAATAACAAATCCATTGATGCTCTTATGATTACAATATCAAATTCTGACATAAAATATAATCTCATACAATAAAATCATGAACAAATTCCTATAAAAACATTATAATCAATTGATATCAGTAAAAATAAGAAATAATCCAAGTAATTTTATAATTGGTACATTTGAGGACATCTACACATTTCAACTAAACTATAACAGATATTTCAAACAATTAAAGAACTAAATACTTAATTAAAGCATTAAATTAATTAATTAATTAACTTAAAGAACTAAATACTTTATGGCCATGCCCACTTTAAAGTTCCAATACATGAAATATACTATATATTACTTCATACTTTCAGATCAGAAAAAATACACTGTCATTAAGATTGAATTCATTTAAGAAAAATATTAAATGAAAATAGGATATATACTAATTTCCATCAGAATGAGAATTATGTTTTATCATTCTTGCATGTCAGTATTATCAATAAAAATTACATCACTGCAACAACCATTGTAATGATAATGCACATAAAAGATTTTTAAGAGAAAGTAACCTTTATTTAATGTTGCTGTCAAGAAACTTACATAATTTATACAGCACAATCAGACAACTTTTCAAATACAGTTAATGGTCCATCAGGTCATCATCTATTTTCTTTGATGTATGCTTTTTCACTATAAATATATAAGTGAAAGGTAAATAAAACACTCACAACTGTAAACTTATGTGTATCGCTTAATATATTTAATATATTATATGGAAAGGACTCTGATACTTTGTTGGTATCACAATGTCCATATTTATTGAATGCTTATTGGCATATTAAATATATGTCAATTAAAAAAAAAAACTTTCTATATTACATCAAAACATATTACGCCAAGTAAAAAAACAAAATTACAAGAAAAGTGTTGTTATAATAAACAATAAGAAAATTGATCTCATAGAGAAAATATAAATGACAATCACGACCATCAAAGGTACTGACCTACATGTTGTTTTTCCAACACCTCCTTTGCCTCCGACAAAAATCCATTTTAACGAAGATTTTTCAACTACGTTTCTTAAATCTGACTTTTCTAATGAAAAATCACCACACGAAGAAGGAGAGGCCATGATACGACCAAGACTAAAGTTCTTAAACTAAGCAAACTAAACGTTCTGTAACGATACAAGATAAATTGTCAAAGAGGTAATAAAATATCCTATAATATCAACCATCATGCGTGCTATAAATTAGTACTCGATTATTCAACCTTTACTGAATTTAAATTTTGTATTTATTTATTGATATTTACAACTGTACATAAAATACAACAAGTAAATTTGAAGTAAAATCATAATGGTATGGTACAGGCATGTAGAGAAACTACCCATTGGTAGCACTCTAAAATCATTTTTACAATATAAGGTCTCGAGGCCATTTTCTTTTCAGACGCCTCGGAGGATTGTCAGGAATGAAATAGGAAGCAAGGTTAGAAACTAATGGGTTGAAGTGGTTTGGGAGTTTATAATGGAAGGAGTGATTGATATCTGGTTCGGGCTAGATCGGTTACATAGGAAACATTAAGGTCTTTATGGATAATTTTATTCGTGACAAAGTAAAGAGCATTTTTATGATTTTACAAAGGACTTTGGATTGTAAGGTTTGGATACGAGAGAAATTCGAAGATTTAGTGGAGCCCCAAAGATCAACTCCGTATGTCCAAATAGGTCTTATTACTGTCATGTAGATCAGTCTTTTGTAATGAGTTGAAAGTTTATCTAGACTATGTTAGACCGTTTGTCTAGTAATTGCTGTAATAGTCGAAATCGAAGCGCAGTTTCCTGTCTTTTCAGTCTTGTGTGAGGATTCCTAGTTAGTCGTTTGTCCAGCTGTTGTCCAAGGTAGCGGATCTGTTCTACAGGGGTAAGAGCAACATTATTAAAGTATACTGTAGGGCAGTCGGCAGGTTTACGACGAAGAGTAAAGGTGATTTGATGGAATTTATTTTAATCCTCCAATTTCAGCACCATTCTTCGACTAGAGAGTTTGGGATGCAATCAAAGTGTTATTATTAATTGTGAGTACACATGTGTCATCAGCATACGTGATAAGGATAGTGTTAGGAGTTGTTGGGATGTCAGCTGTATAGACGGTGTAGAGGATGGGACCGAGGATATTACCTTGAGGAACACCAGCGGATTGAAAATAGAGGGATGAATAGGAAACATCATGGTTTACTTGAAATAATCTATCAGTAAGAAAGGAACGGATGATGAGAAAGTATGTAGGAGGTAGGAATTTACGGAGTTAGTAAAGCAGTTCCGGGTGCCAGACTCATTTTACAGGTTTAGAAATCGTTTTAACTATATATCATTTCCATGGGTCAGGAAAATATGTGGAACAGAGTACGGCGTTAGGTAATCTTTGAATGATACTAGATATTTCAAAAGGATGAAATGCTTTAAATGGGAGGGTCATTTGGAGCGGAATATTTAGTTCTGCTTCAATACATTCAATGTGAATTGGGTTAAGGACATCAGGATGTGGAATAAAGGTTTTAGAGAGGTGTTGTCCAAATGTTTGTGATTTTTCCTCGTCAATTCTGGTCCAGGTTTGGGATTCGGTGACAGGTGGATGGTTAAATTCCTTGAAATTCAACAGTTTTTTTAGTGGTTCTCCATAATGATTTGTCAGTAGTAAGATTTTCTGTAAAGGTGAGTAAATTTTGAATTTTCTGATTACTACTTTAGTTTGTTAGTCAGTTTGGTATAATACGTTTCGTCAGCTGGATATCTGGTCCTATGCCACTTCGTCCTTGCTCTCCGTTTTTCCCTTAGCAAGATACGAATATGCTGTGGCAGGTAATTTTGTTTATTGTTAGTAATTCTGCTAGTCGAAGTGTTGTCATTGATATTAGTCCTTATTGATGCTGTGATTTTTCCTATAGCTCTGTCAATGTCTTGTTTTGTCTTCAGTCGAATGTTTAATTCCAGTTTATTTTCTAAGTCATATTTAAATTTGTCCCACTCGACTCTTCCTGTAATCAATAAAGGAACGGAGGGCTTAGGTACGAAGCTTGAATGTAAAAAAAGCAGAAATGGACTATGATCTGATGAAAGGTCATCCAGGGATTCGACAATGGCTTGGGAGGAGGAAATCTGGGAGGTGATACATATGTCTAGGCTATCAGAGCGCTTTTTGAGGGATGTAGGTCAGTAAGTAGGATTTGAGGGAGAGAGAATAGAGTAGGTATTGGAGGTGGAAACTCGGGATAGTGTTACCACGTGAGTTGGATGTTCGGCATCCCCATCGTTGGCGTTTAGCGTTATAATCTCCTCCAGCAATGAAGCGCGGTCTGAGGGTTCGGAATAAGGAATCAAGGTGATTATAAGAAAGGTTATTACCAGGAGGACAGTATATGGCTGAAAAGATAGAGTTGATATGATAACTGAGGTTGAATTTAAAAATTAATAGAAAAACAGAAATTACCTGGAATATATGAGCGACCAATAAATTTCCTTATTGGTAGGGACGTTACGATAATTATACTTTGATAATATACTTCCGATTGTGGTATTGGCACTTTTTAACTGATACTTGCGATACTAGTATCAATACCAGTGCTACCGATTCTTCCGACCAAAAAATACCCATTCAGTCCCTTGAGAATACATGTTTTACCTGACTAATACCCGCTCTTGAAAAATCGTTATAACTGTAACTGTATGGTTGTACTGTCTCACTTACTCTGGCGTGATAGTTCATAGTACAAGTAATACCAGTGAAGCAACTACCGCATTACTATCACATGGATACGCCTTAACCGTGAACTATCGTACAGTTTCCGTTATTGTGGTAAAAGTGTTAGCCACTACCATGGTATTGTTGAACGGGTTGACACAAATAAAATGTTTTTAATGTTCTATTTGTTACAGTATATATAACATAAAACGCTTGAAGAAGTTTGTCGGGGTGTGCGGTCAGCAAAGAACAACATAAATAAACAAAACCATATTTATTTATTTTATGCCGACGTTTCGACCTGAG
>NW_027107986.1:743835-749866 GCF_000696795.3 Halyomorpha halys | reverse complement strand
AAAATAAATAAATATGGTTTTGTTTATTTATGTTGTTCTTTGCTGACCGCACCCCCCGACAAACTTCTTCAAGCATTAATCTATGGTCAACTATCTACACCTCATTATAACATAAAACGTTCAAATTGTGAGAACAAAGAACGCTAGCTTCGAAGCGCACAAAGGCTTCACATCAAGTAGTGCCAAACAAAGGACTCACAACGGCTAGTGATCTACAATCGATATATTCACAGTCTGCCACGGAGCATCTTTTATCCGATAAAAAATGAATTTTTATATCGCACTTTAACACACCCTCTTAAATATTCATTTTTTTTCTTTAATTTAGTTTTACATAATTTTTCTAACAAATTCAAAAAAACAGGATTAAAAGAATTTTCAATTTACAATATTTTACATACATTAACAAAATAATCTTTAAATTACAATATTAGTTTTTTCTGTGTTAATATCTTCTAATATTTTTTCATCATTGTCACAAATTTTTGAACCCATAAAAATTTTTAAAGCTTTTAATTTTTGTAACCTTTCTCTAATCTCACCGGTTTAAAAGGTTTCTCTTTTTGTTTCTTCTCGATGTCTTGATGTTTCTTAGCCTTTCCTTGACAATTTCTATTTTTTCTTTTTCTCTAGAATCATCTGTGGATCTTAATGATTCTTCAAGTCTTCTACGATACCTCTTTATCTGTAGATTTTCTTCCAATTCAAATATCCAATTGTATTGGTCCTTCGATGTGTAGATTTGCTTCAGGCTGTTCTTCTAGTTCTATTTCTTCTTTAGATAAATTTTCATCAGAAGGTGAAGTAATTGTCTTTTCACTTAAATATGTTCTGTTCGATATGTAATCCTTTAATAACTGATTATTTTCTTCTATATTGTTTCTAAACTCACACACGGTTTTAGATCCTCTTCCTCTTCCTCATTACCTAAGTCAGCTCCTTCCTCTTCTTGAGCTTTTTCTTTTATTTTCATCAATGCCTCATCACTTTCATCATCAGATTCTGAATAACAATTCAACTCACTTTTAAATAATCTTTTAGTATCTTCAACATAAGCTAATGGTTTAAATGCTTTGGATTCACTAATAGATTGTCCATCAACACCAACTATATAGTCTTTAACAAACAGAGATGTTTCATTGTCTTTTTTCATTCCTTTTTTGGTTTCTGATTCATTAGTAGCATAAGCCTTCACATTTGAATCAACCTTTAAGTACACAATATAAAATCCCTCAGAAGACCTTTTTCCAACTATCACGGTATCATTCTTAACAACTTTCACTTAGTCTTTAGCAAAAGTCATGTATCCACTGTTCTGTGTTATTTTATCCACAGAAAACAAATGTTTGCTGAGATCTGGGATTTACATCACATTTTTCAGTTGACACTTGTCACTCTTTAGGCAACCTACCATTTTGGCTGTCATGGATGTACAGTTTCTAGCAAGACCTACCTCAGCATCAATAGGTTACATCTGGGACAATACACTTCTTTTGCTGGTCATATGCCTTGTGGAACCTGAATCTAAGACCCATTCTGTTGATGATATACTAAGGCTTTTAGAAAGGAAAGAAACTACTGATGTTTTGTTTTTATAAAAGAAACAGTCCATCCCTAGGTGGTTTTTTTTTTTATACACACTACTGGGTTTTTCTTGGATGGCAGTCTTTACTCAGATGTCCTTCTTTAGAACAAGAAAAACATTTCATCTTGTCAGAAGTAGTTCTCCAATAAAGACAGAAGCCTCCGATCTGGAAAATCAATATGCTCATGACACTGCACAAATAAGGATACCTTGGAATGAGAAAGTTGGTGAAAGACTGACATTTAAGAAGAAGGTTGTCTTCGAATACTCTACACCTAGTAGGAAGATCCAAATAAAAAAAAAAAATAGAGCAGAATGAATATAAAGGTCAGGAATCATTCAAATAACATTCTCAAATCAAAATTTTATACACTGATTTTATTTTTAATTTACTTTATTTTTTTTTTTTTTTTGTACAAGAAACTTATAGCTATGTCATTATCAAAATATTATAAAAATACTTATTTACAAAATAAAATTGTATTTTAAAAATTATAAAAAAAAAAAAAATACTGTTTTATTATTTGTTAATTTTCAAAGTGTATTTATACAATTATATTTAAATTAGTTAAAGTCATACTAGTTAAATGAAAGTAAGTACTACATTTTCACTATTGGAAATGGGAAAGAAACAAATGGTTTAGATTTATTTCCTGAGCTTAATAACTCATTAAATCATTAAGCTGATACAAAACCAGACATGAAATATTTAAAGTATCATACATATGAAGTAAATTCTTGTAATTATTTATGTATTCCAAAGTAACCTAATAAATTATTACATTATATAATTATAGCATACATAAGCAATTAACTATTAATTTAAGCATTTGCTTCACCTTGATACTTATTACAAAAAATATTAGAATAGTACTGTGACTGTAATGCCTATAAAATTGATATAATAGTAGTATCTAATAAACTTTAATTGATCGTACCAAAACTTATATTCATTGAATTTCAATGATGTATTTGAATTGAATTTTAAAGATTTTTTTTCTTTAAATTGTAAAATAATCAGTTACTAAATAGTAATTCTAGTATACTACTATTGAGATAAAATATTTATATATGTATGAAGGATGCATCAAATAATATGAAAAATGTTTTGAAATTAAAAAATCACTTACAAAGACAATCAATATGAGGTACAAATATTGGATATTAATGCAAATAAATATTATAAAATTTGTTCATTGAAAAAACTAGTAATTTAAAGTTTTAAATAAGCAATACATGTTATTTAAAACTGATATAGTTCAGTTAAGTTATATATTACTTTTAGACAATGAACATATCTTACATATTATGTAATATAAATAAGCTTTTAAATTATAATTTATGCTTTTATGAGATCATTTACAGAAAAACATTATTAAACTATGCAAATCTAGATTGTCTAATAACTGGAACTACAATAATATCTAACATTTGGTAATTGACAATTTTTTTTTTAACATAACTGTGATATGAAACTTTCACAAACTCATATGAGTTTATATTTTTTAGTAACAAACAAAAGAATATTTTGATATTTTAGAATTACAAAAATAGCAGAAACATTATCATCCATTTTTGATATACAGGTATTTATAGTTACAAAATGCATAATAGAAATCTCACAATGTTTATTTTGAATAAACAAAATGTCAGATAAAAAAATGTGTATGTTATTACTTACACAAGAATAAATAAAAAATAATAAATTAGCATTACAATTATTTCAGTAAATCTAGTCAGATTTAATAGTAACTCATAAAATAATCAGCCACTAACTTTTCAAAATGAATGTAGTGACTTCAAAGGATAAAAATTATACATTAATACTTTGGTAATTGACAAATAAAATTATGAACTGGTATGGCGATAAAACCAGACAATGTTATTCCTATAGCATCAGAGAGGGAAGTAAATGCCATGGAAAATTCTTGCTTCTCAATAGGAACCTGAAAAAAAAATTATTTAATAAAATTTTTACTATATACATATATTACATCTTTCAACATATCTTAATTTGGGTATAAATTGCGAGTTATACAACTTATAGTTGATTAGCTAAAAACTTTGTTGATTTATTTGATCTTCAACATTTTCATTTTCTGTTGAACAAGGAAGAAAACAGTAACAACATACAAAAACTGTATAGTTCCACGACATTAATAGGAAATATAATTCATATTAATTCAAACAAATTTAATAATTTTTAGAGGAAGGAGTTAATATAATGTAGTAATATATTTGTAACAAATTTTAAATGTATTATTACCACTATCTTATTTTTCCTTAACTTAATAATTGAGTATAAAAAATAAAACAAGTTATCATCAATCACTGAAAAAGTTATAAAACATGACTATGGTAGTTTACTTACCTCATTTGAAATTCTGTTATATGTGTTAACATAAGCAGCACCTCCCAATAGTCCTTCCCATAAAACCAGTAACAAAGTAATAACAAAATAGGGCAAATATGCATAAACAGCTTGAGTTGCAAATAAAATCAGATTTATTCCCTAGAAAATTAAAAAATTTAAACCATTCAAGCAAAAAATAAAAACTAATAAACCAATGAGAAAACAAAAAATAAAATAAAAATAAGCCAATGAAACTCCAAAGATTATTATACATATTAATCTAGTGCTGATTGCTACTTTTTGTCAGACAAGGTTCATCATGCATGAGCATTTCGCTCACCATAAATTTTTTTATAATTGAAGTTACATCAATGTTTCAATTTATATTGTACAGAAGTGAGAATAGGAATGCATGAAATAAGATGCTCAAGAAATTGTACAGGATAGTACAAACATTTCATATGTCAATTTCCAAAAAAAAAAAAATGTTACTAATTACAAATAAAAAAAGTATGTCACCATAAAAAAAGTTAATGTTACAATAAAAATAGTCAAAATTACACTTCTCTTTAACATCACACTGTAACATCTGGATTATATGTATATGCCTGAATACACAGAAAAATGTATACCAGGGAGGTGGTTGAAAAAAGAAATCAGGGCAGAATCAATTTAATTACAAAATCTTTTATCATTATTAAGAACACATTAGATTCACTAATTTATGAAAAAAAAAAGAAGTAAAACTATAATTACTGTCCGACAAATGAGAGGTGAAAATCACCTAATGTAGTTCTGAGACATTACCACAGTTCACCCACAAAGATGAATGACTTCAGCCATGATTGATAAATAAAACATGACCCAAAAATAACAGACAATTTTATTTACAGAAAATAATAGCAAAAATGGTTAATAATATGTGATGATGGCCACATTATCAGCTAAGCTAGCTAAAAAAAAAAAAAAAATGTAGAATCTATGGAGATCGAATATATTTAGTTGTGGAAGTCTATCTTGAACCTTTTCTGTTAGTTTTTAAAACTGGCATATCTTTACCTAATCACAATTAGTATTGCAGAACCCTTCTTAAAAAAAGTGGAATTATTGAAGAACAATAATTTAAATTCATCACAAGTCCTTTAAAAGTAGATAATATTGCTAACTAGCTGATACTAAAGAAAACTTTATTGTACATAGATATAACAAGTTTAATAAAAATTGTCAAGCTATTTTAGAGAACATGGGAAAAAAAATGTAAAACAAATTAGAAATAACTAAATTTTAATGAAAAAGTTGTTGCAACATCCCAGGCATAATCTATCTTAAATACATAATATCAGTTTCATACATCTTTTCATTTTTTAGCTAGGCTGTCAAAAACAAACGGACCATTTTGTGAGATTTTATTATTTGGACTAAGGAGACCTTAAAACATATTAAAAAGTTGGACTCAAAATTTTTCATGATCACAATACTCCCCCTTACAATATATTTCATAAATAAGTAAGTGAAGCTAAACAATTATAAACTAATTTTATAAAAAATTCTTTTGTAAAAAAGTTCATAATGCCTTAAAAAAATTAAATATATTAGTAAATTTTGCAGTTCAACTGGTTGGAGTATATCCATTTTCTTTTTTACAATTTTTCAAATAGATACTGAATTTATCATTAAATCATGATTAACTATCTTGCTAACCTGAAGGAAGGCTAAAACCCATGTTTTATTAATCTTGACCAAGTTGATAGATGATCGAGAAACAAATACGCCAATCTGGTAAGCAACTTGATACCATTTGTACTGCTCTTTGTAACTCAACCAATCAATGTCAAACTGAACCAGTTCAGCCTAGAATAACAAAACAAAATATAAAATTGTAAGTTAAGTAAGTAGAGAACTACAGGAATTATAAGGTTATATACTATAACCCTGAGTGAAAAAAAATACATGCTGAACATGTACCACTGTTGGAAATAATATTGAAGAGAAAAGTCAAGGGAAAATATGAAATAAACCAAAACAATAAAATGAATTCCTGTAAATCTTGAAGAATATATTTTTCTTTCATTAGGAAACCATTTTGAAAGCCG
>NW_027107986.1:741054-743785 GCF_000696795.3 Halyomorpha halys | reverse complement strand
ATAAATGCATGTAATTAAATATATTTTAAAAAATAAATACTTACCAAACCTTGGTTGATGAGATATTCAAAAAAATATACTAAACACAGAGGAATCATATATTTTAATAATGAAGGAGATGTTTTCAATTTTTGAAAAAATGTCTCTGTGCTTGCAGTCAAAGGTGCAACATCATTATAATTATTCATATCATCACTCTGAGAAAGATTAGGTTTTGAGCTAGTTTCTTCTACAACATCGCTTTGTAATTTTATATTTGGTTTTTCAAGCATTACCCAAAAACTGTAATTTAAACCAATTTTCCAGTTATAATATGTATTGATCAATGTTAATATTATAAATTAACAAGTACTAATATTGGGTTGTAAAATTAGTTTGTAGCGTTTATCAATATTTCAATTTAATCCTTTCTGTATTTATAAAATCATGTCTACCTGGTCAATAATATTTACATATTCTAAAAAAGGATTAGTTAAGGTGCTTTTATGGATCAGTTTCAACTGATATTCCTTATCTTTAAGTGGTATTTTGCTTGCTCAAAATGGATGATAAAAAAATTCATTTTCGTCATTTAATGATTTTTATATTTCCGAAAAGGAAAATCTGCTGCACAGATGGTAAGCCACATTTTCAGTGTTTATGGCGATTATGCCTTAGGAGAAAGCACTGTCTGTAAGTGGTTTGATTAGTTCAGAACCGGAAATTTTGACTTGGAAAACACAAAGCGCTCAGGTCATCCTTCAACTATTGATGATGACCAAATTCAAGCACTGGTCACAGACAACCCTCACTATACGACACAGGATATCACAGAAACGCTTAACATATCTCATGCAAGTGTCTCGAATCATTTGGGGGCTGCGGGTTATGTTTCTCGAAGTGATATAAGGGCTCCTCACAATTTGATGAAAAAGAAATTATTGGACATTATCCATTAGCGATTCTATCCTGAAACACAATGTTACTGATTCATTTTTAAAGAGGTTGATAACTGGGGGTGAAAAGTGGGTCCTGTACAATAATATAGTGAGGAAAAAGTCCTGGGGAAAACGAAGTGACCTTTAACAACTTTAAGACTTTAACGACTCCAAAAGCAGGATTAAATCCAAAAAAGGTTATGCTGAGCATTTGGTAGGATTAGAAAAATGTCCTTTATTTTGAGCTCCTCCTGCCCAACCAGACAATTAATTCTGCAGTATACTGTACCCAGTTGGAACAATTTAAGGCAGTGGTTGAGTAAAAGCATCCAGCGTTGGGTACTGGTACTGGTACTGGTATTTGGTGGGGGGAACAAGTCCGACAAGTGGGCCTGTGGGTCCTTTTTGCCAACCCCTGACGGCTACCTAGGTTGCCACTGCATACTAACCAAGGTGGGAGTGTCAAGATTCATTCTTCGGGACAGCCGAAAAATGAATATTTGGCTGCCCCAGGTGGGAATCGAACCCACAACGTTCCGAACTGAGCGTACTGGGACCTGCGCCCCAACCCGCCCAGTCGTCATGTCCCTAACATTGGCTAATTGCAAAGGTATAGTTTTTCATCACAATATCGCCCATCCTCACGTGTCTTTGCAGATCCAGCAGAAATTATTGGAGTTTGGCTGGGATGTGATCCCCCACCCACCTTATTCACAAGACCTTTCCCCAACAGATTTTCACTTATTTCGGGTCCTTCAAAAATATCTTAACAGGAGACACTTTAATTCGCCCGAGGACTGCAAAACGCACATAGAGGAGTTCATAGAGCAAAAATCTGAGAAGTTCTGGAAGGATGGAATTAAAAATTACCTGAAAGATGGCAAAATGGTGTAATAGATCAAAATGGGTCATATATAATTGATTAAAAATATTTACAAGAATCTGAAGTTTTTATTGAAATCACCAGTAAAAAATGGTATGAACTTATTTTACAACCCGATAGTAGTGACTAGATGTTACTAATGTTCTAATATTGCAATAATATATACACCTTAATTTTAAATAAACAACATACAAATATGTATCTTTTACACAAAACTCACTGACTACATTCAGCTTTTGTTAAAAAAAAAAAAGTTTAAGAATATTCCTCTTTATTGTATAATCCTCCTTCCAAAAAAAAAAAAAAACGTGAGAAATGTGTTTCCTGAAAAAGAACAATTTCAGGTTTGGTAAGTTTTGACAGAATAGAGGTAATGTACATGAAATATTGCTTCTTTCCAAACTATTATAGTTGAATCAGTTAGCGAGTTTCGCCTTCACATGGATAATAAATATTTTATAAATTTATAACTTTATTTATTATTTATAAGTTAATTAAAACAGGTATATTTGTTCTATGCACAACTAAAATAAATTCCCTCTCTCACATTCTCTCTCTATATATATATTTATTATTATTATATGGGTGACAGACCATGGAAGTCTAAGTCCTTGCGCGATGTATTAGGAAATACATTTCTTGACATGGTCTTTTCGTAAGGTGGGTTCGTCACACCCACGCCTATTTTTTGTGAGTGCCAACCATTGACAAATGCCTAGAGGAGGTTGTGAGTGAGCTTTGTATTGTTTTATGGTTGAAAAAGCCTGGTTGGGACCAGGACTCGCTCTGACAACCTTTGGGTTGGTAGACTGGTGCATTTCCATGCTGCTACCGCTGCCCCTATATATATATATAAAAAATGAAAATTATTTAAAATTAAAGTAATGAAAAAGGATTTTCACTAATGTTTGATTTTCTAAATAAAAATAAT
>NW_027107986.1:734771-741004 GCF_000696795.3 Halyomorpha halys | reverse complement strand
ACTCCCATTAAAGCAGGTACAACTAGCAGTGAATATAATGTTGCAGTTCTAGACATAAAATTATTTAATCCAGTATAAGTGAAAGAACCAAAAAACCCTGCTCCTCCAGTTCCAGAAGACCAAGCAGAAATTACATTCCTGTAAAATGTGATATTAATTAAATTCATTAACTTTCAAGATTCTCATCATTGTATGTATCCATAAATAAATCTGTAACACTACAACCCATAAAGGGTTAGGAGTGCAGTACTTTATAGGGAAATACTATTACTAGACCAACGGTAATAAGTATCCATACTACAAATAATCGATTATATGAATTGGTAACATTTTTGTGAGATTCACAAGAAAAGAAAATTTAAATTTATAATCACTAGTGAGTTATTTATCTCCAAGTCTTAGGTAGTCATAATTATAAAAATTTACACCAATTAATCTGACTTTTAAAACATATAAGTAAATCATAATTTTGCTTATTAATCCATTTTTCTCAGTTTATCGTTGTTCCTAAATGAGGTATTCTAGGTGCCTTCCTCTATATGGTGTATATTGCTGAAAACTCAACCCATTCTAGCACTGCCCTCTTTACATGCTCTGAATACATATGCATTTTATCTGTGAATGATAACCAATCAGTTGCATCCTAAAATTTGCAGACAAACTTCAAATGATTTGAAGAATGCTGTCAAAAATGATGGATTAAGATAAATTCCAACAAATCTCAATATATCACATTTACCTTTTGTAGCAAACTAATAACATCCTGTCCTACAGTATCATTTAGTAATCTTCCCCTTATCCCTGTTATTATATATGTTGGAATGCTATCACCATCTACTATTTCCCTTTTTATTAATGAGTCAATATTAAAACAACATATATCAAGTTCACCCTTTCCTAACGCCTAACGAAATAAAATAGTGGAAGAAATATTTCAAAATATATTTATAAAAGTAACGCTTAAGCAACCAATCATCTCAAAAAAAGTAATTTATAAGGAATTAAATTATAACTTGGATGTTCTACATGGAAATGATAAATTTAGTATAACTGACATAAGCTGGATTCGTAAGATAAGAAGAGAGTTGTTATATTTTAATGACAGGAGGTATTTTGAACAGACTGATGGGCTCTGTACCCTTTGCAACATAAAAAAAAGGGAAGATGTTTATTTTTTAGCTGTTTAGTATTAAGAGAATTTAGAATAGGATGGTTAGCAGATATGAAGAGCAGATGTAATAGAATATTTAAATGACAGAAAGTAGACCATAAGATACAGTAAACAAGCATAGTTGTATTTGAGTTTAATATATATAAGCAAAGGTATGTAAAATTCACATGTAACCCTTATATTGTGCTCCAATAAATTAGTCGTACATAGTATATGGAGTAATTTCATTAATCAGATCATTAAATTTATATTTTATGTTTATAGTACTATATTTGCATTTTTTTTTCAAATTTTTTTTTATTTATTTATTTTTATTTTTATGAGGATTGATATATTATTTGTTTAATCAATTTATGGTCAGTGTTTAGTTAGTTTATAAGCCATGTCTTCATAATGAACTTTGTGTACTTTTAATTGTCTGCTATTGAACTTTTACTCTGATGGTCTTTGACCAAAAGTAAAATACTAACATTGATGTATGTGTACAAAATATTTTTAAATAAATACATTATTATCACTGTTGTACAGAATTTCTACCAAGACTTCATTTGGACAAATGATTTATATGGAATTTTCATAGAAGATTTAAATAACAAGAAACTGCACATAGATTCTAATTACCCCAACATTAATATGAAAAACATTCCTAACTTCCAGTTTATCACGGAAAGTGTTTATAATAGGGGCTCCAAGAAATAACCATATTTCCCTCCATAGATCCTTAAAATTCATCAACAAACCATGGAAACTATGGTTTGGTTTTTGGTGACCCAGTTTAGGTGACTGGGCTCCCACAAGTAATAAATGTTTGAAAAATACCATACCAAGAGGAGTTTCATAATCTCCAGCACCAACAAAAGTCAAGTTTTTAATCAATTTGCTTCTATAACATTCTCAAAAGTGTTATAAAATAATTTATAATTTAAATATGCTATAAAAATATATACTAATAATTCAATTATTTTTTTGATGTATTTAAAAAAAAAGAAAAAAGAATTACTTATTTTTATAGAATGCAATATAAGATAGGAGAGTAACTTCTCCAAGTCCTGATGCTAGAGCTGTACATATAACACCAGCTATAGCAATCCATTCATTGGTTGCCTCCGCAACCAGAATAAAGCCAGCTGAAGATAACAATAAAACCATAACCATTCTAAAACTGAAAAGTATAAACACTTCAATGAATATCTAGGAAAATAAATAAATTATTAGTTAAAATAATTCTAACAAACTATATTGACACTATTTTATGAAATATACATAGAATTTATTATTAAACCAACAATACATTATAATTATAAATTATATGAGTAAAAATTATATTCTCTTGACATTAGGTACTTACTGAATAGCAAGAGGAAAGAAAGGAGCTATCAACTTTATCACAAGTGAAGGTATTATATCAGCTAGAAGAATTGCACCTGTAGATAATGTATTACACTGCCGAACATTATTCTGGACAGAAGCAAAGACACATATTGGTGGATAATAGATTATTATACAGATAACATAAAAATTAGAAGTATATGTAAAAAATAAAAATTTGATTATATTCTATGGTCATTAATAATTAGTTCTCCACAAATTAGAGAAGTAAGTAAAACTTACAAGAGAATAAATTTAAGGATCAGGATGGTTAAGAAGTTTAATTAGTTTAGAAATAAAAGTATATATACAATTGATGGTTTAAATGTAATTTTTATTCAAATAAGCGAAGATAAACAAGTTATACATACTGCAGGTTTGTCATCATCTCCATGACTAAGTATATCATGGGCTGCAGTTAACATCACAACATATCCATAATTATTACATAATCCCAGGATCCAAAATGCAAGCAAAGATTGGAATCTAATATCTTCTTTCTGAGGTTCTTGTTTTTCCTCAGAAGAGTGTTTGACCATTTTCTTTGATTTTTCTACCTCTTCGCAATACTTGGTTAACCTGTAAAAGATAAATTGCTGAACTAGGATACAAAATTTATTGATTAATTTATAATTCATACTAGGTTTATGGAATTAATTAATTTGATGGATTTCCTATTTTATTTTATAACATAGAGAAAATTGATTCCCCCCAAATATTATGTCAAATTTTATGAATTTATTAATCCTCTACTGGACGCATTTGTTTTTCCAGAAAACAAATTTTCTAAAATTTAGTCCTATTTGTAAACATTTATAGAGATGATTGGAAAATAATAACTAAATGAATTTAGCAGAGTTGATTAAATATTAGGAAATTCAGGAAAAATAAATAAATATGTTTCTTATTCAATTATCAAGAAAGTCAATATATGTTAATTAAAATCAATAGCAAACTTCCCATTCATACTATCTTTATTTTTCAAATGTTAGTCGTGATATTTAATATTTCAGCCCTGATATTATCAGAACTAAAATCTGAATATGGTAAGAATAGTCAATAGAATAGAGAATAACATGAGGAATCTATCTTTTTATACATGTAATTAAAAATTTAAATCAAAGGTATTTAATAAATAAAAGGTATTTAAATCAAATCAATTCAATGTTTTATAATGTATCAATTAAATGTTTGATTATTATTAAGATTACTGTATCTTCCTTAGTGGAAAATAAAGTCTGAATTTTAATTCTGAAGAAAGGGATTAGTGCCTCAAAATCTTAACTGTAAAGACTAATGTATTTTTTTTGAAGAATAAATATAATATTTATTGCTCAGATTGCTATTGAAATAAATATTAAATACAAATACATGGAGATTTTAGTATTAAATGTAAGGAAGAAACTGCAAAATTAATAAATAAGATATTCTCTGTTTTGTTTTTTCCATTAACGTTCAGAATTTGTACTCGATATTATGAGAAGAAGATGGGAATCAGGGCTGAAATATTAAATATCACGTCTAACATTTGAAGAATAAAGATAGTATAAATGGGAAGGTAAGTTGCTATTGATTTTAATTAACCTATAGTGACTTTCTTGATAATTGAATAAGAAACATATTTATTTATTTTTCCATTAACGTTCAGAATTTGTACTCATAATATCAGTTCCCCCAAAGAGTCGATGAAATTAATATCGCCATTATGATAATAAAACCTCAATTATTATGACGGATAGTGAAGGAAAATTGAAGTCTGAAACGATTTAGTTCTTAAGTTTTTAGATTTTCTAAACCGTTTACATGCTAATCGTCAAAAACTATCAAATTGGTGGAGATTTTTAACGGTTTACGCCTTCAAGATACAATGGAACGAACAAGTGAAAGAATAATTTAATAATTCTTATTAAATCTCGTAGACTTTTAGAATCAATAAAAAAAGGCACCCCATTCCATTGAAAATTCTAGAGTTAGCTGCGCTCGAGAACTGGAGAATGTTAGAAAATCAATGATACCCTCAAAAAGTTGACTACATGCCATTCAAAAAAGAAGAGCAGAATTATGAGTAATCATCAAGTAACAACTCTAAATGGGGGGAAGGATTAAATTATAGAGCTATTGGTGTTTAAAAACAATAGAACAGTTAAAACAATCATTTCATGGTAAATATAGGTGGATTATTTACCTGAATAGATTATTATTATGTTATATGAATGATGAAATCTCAACATCGACCAGAAACAATTAACTATATCTTTAAAAATACAATTTATTTATTCACATGATATATCGATCAAATATACTAATTTGACCCAAAAGAAAGCAGTGGGTCTACACATTGCTGGGTTGTAGGCAACAAGGTATTGTGGGACCCGGCGATAGGGCACCTTGGTTGGGGTGCTGGGCTGCCTGAGGTCCAGGAGGAAAGGAAGAGATTGAGAGCCCCCTAAAACTATAAATTCGTCTGTACTCCATGAGTAATTTATTTATTTTTTCAATGACGTGGTGCACATCATTCCATGGACCCGCTCCAATAAAAGGAACAACATTGATCATTTTTAAAATAAAAAATAACTAAGCGTCCCCTTCGAATTATATGATTATTAAATGGTATAACTGAGGCTATGACTCGTGCATCATTATTTGCAGGAAAAGACTTGCAAATTTCGCAACTCCTGGTAGCGTGACCTACTTCGCTAGATATTTGGTAGACAAATCCATTACTAACAAGTCTTGAAAAATAGGTAGGTGAAAATAAAACGATATCCCAGCAGTTTTTAGATGTACAGCAAATTTTCACTTGTACTGAGCTTTGCACTCAATCTATTCCAATTGGACTCGGGATGAATTTGACGGTGTTCTGTACGTGAGATACTTTGAAACTACACTATTCCATCACTGTGCTTCCGCCCAAGTGCGCCAATGGAAGAAGGCGTGTAATTCAAGCTTTGACATCAAAGAAATCACATAATTCGGTTACGAACTACAAGATGATATGTACGCTACAAAAAGAGCTTCCGTTAGTTGGTTTTGTTCGCTCATCATACCATCTACCATGTCACCGTTTTTCGAAGTGTACTTTTGTACCATGCTCTTGCCGAAAAAGTAAGTACACTTCATAGACTTGTACAAATGCAGGAGGGGCCGTTGTGAAAATTGATAAATTTACTAATCCACCAATATATCACGTTTCAGTTACAGTAAAAATATCCTTTATTTGAACTATTTGTGGTCTATTTTTATATATTAACCCAATACGAGCATATTAACAAATCGCGATTTAAATCATAGTTTATATAATAAAAAAGGTAATAATGTGCTATTTAATTATTTTTAAGGTTACGTATTAGATGAGCTATAAGAATATATTATATATACGTCCATTGATCTATGATATGTCACGTATATATCAATTAATAGCAAATAACTATTCGTAAATTTAGTTTTCCTTTCTATTATCCAATATAAGTAATGATACGTATACCATAACTTAAATAACTAGTTTACTCATTGTAATTAGCCAATAAATCCATTCATAAGAAAAATAATCAAAAGTGTTCAATTTCTGTTTATAAATACGAAAAATTCATTATGTTGATAATGAAATGAAATAGTCTTTTATTTATGCAATAAATTAAAATCATTACAAAATACAATATAAAAATGTAAAGAAGATAGAGTAAAAAAAATTTAT
>NW_027107986.1:731358-731881 GCF_000696795.3 Halyomorpha halys | reverse complement strand
TATATATATATGTAATAGTTGACAAAACATTAACTTCTATCAATTTTCTTTCCATCTGTCTGTATACTTTCCTGCATAGGCCTTCCCTTTCGGGAGTAATAGTCAGCACTTCCCGGGGTGACCAGCCCTATTGGGGTGTTAATAAAAATGAACTCAAAAATATACAAAGTTATTGGCATGGAAATTTCCATGGAATGGAAAATACTTCAGATAGAGCTGTTTGAGATGTCTGTTATAAATATAATTTTAATGAGGTATTTAGAATCGACACACAATAAATAAGAGTATATTATAATAAAATAATAAAACTACACTTTCAATGAAGAATAAAATATTAGGTATAAGAGTAAATACTGAGGTTTAAATGCCCGTTAAAAAATAAAAATCTGGACTACGCATAAGGACTATATTTATCGTGTTGTTGACAATTATCTATTTTTTGAAAAATATACAACATTGCAAATTAAAATTAATACGTATATATATATAAGTTAAGTATTGGCGAAAGCAAAATGTCAAAAAA
>NW_027107986.1:717420-728119 GCF_000696795.3 Halyomorpha halys | reverse complement strand
ATTTTAGCCAAAGTTATACATATATAAGACTAAATAAGGAGATCAGATTAATTTATATAATTTGAAATTGAAGTGCCTGATGATGGAGCGATAACCCCGAAATGTTGAAACGGATAATTAAAATAAAATAAAAGTAAGTTATTATGGAAGAGTTATTCACTTTATCTCATGAAAAAAATGCACAACTCATCTAGTAAATGAGCCTAAAATATTAAGATGATTAAATCCTGTTTTCCAGCCCTTATTCCTGTACTCTATCAAATCTACTATTTTTTCTTCCAAAATGCCACATTCTCTACTCTTTGGAAAATCGGTTTAGTTCGACTAATAAATAAAATCCCAAATCCTTCCCACTAAATAACTTGCGCCCCATTTCTTTCTTTTCAAACCTTTCAAAACCGTTAGAACGCCTTGCTCTACCAACCAACTCTCAAGGTTCATGGAAGAACGTTCCCTCATCAACCCTCTTCAATCCGGCTCTCGAACAGACTGTTCAACACAATCCGCTTTCCTTAAAATAACCGACGGCCTCCAAACTGTTATCGAACACCAAAACCTAACAATCCCTATCCTTATAGATTTCTCAAAGCATTTGACACAGTTGACTATAACATCCTTCTTACCAAACTACGAAATCTTCCTCTACCCAACAGTGCTTTGCACTGGTTTCAATCCTTTCTTGGCGATCGTTCCCGATACGAATGGTTCAGGTGAACCTCCATCTATGATACGTCCCCTCCCCTGCGTAGTCCCTCAGGGTTCATAGCAACCCTCCCCTCCACACTTTTCGCTATCAACATCAATGACCTTCCCCACTTTACCCAACACTCCCAATACCATTTTTACGTTGATAGTTTCCAAATTTGCCTGCCCTTCCCACATTCTAATCTATTAGTTGGCACGAAGAACCTTCAAGAAGACATGAATCGCATAAGTCACTGAGCAGAAGAAAACTAGCAAAGTTGGATGCAAAGGAAATTATAATAGGATTCGATCATATCCTAAAAACTATTCCTCATATTTATTCCAATCTTGTTCCTAAATGATAATTCAATCAAATTTCATCCATTCGTCAAAAGCCTTGGATCCACCTTGGACTAAAACCTTTCCAAGAAAAACCACGTTTCCGATATTTCCCACCGTAGCTTCTACACCCTAAGATGATTAAATCACTTCTTCACCAACTTCCTTTTGAAACACGTAGGATCCTGGTTACCTCCTTAATATTCCCCCACTTTGACTATAGTTGTACGACTTACGGGGAGGTATTGAGGATCTTGAGACAAAATAAAACAGTTGTTTTATACGTTCGGGGTTCCGAGGTACGCGTCTGTCACACGATTTTACGAAGAGTTAAAGTGGCTATACCCTTCCTTCCTCAACCAAGTTATTTAATGCAGCCGTCTATCATACATTTTCGACCTCTTTTAAGTCGAACCCACGATACATACCCGTCACACCCGTTCTCAGCCCTCAGACTTACATGCACTGCCTTATATGAACTGCCCACCGAAACTTGTACTTGTACGAACCGCCTTTGACAGATCTTTCCGAATCCGCTCCTGTTCCCTATGGAATTCCATTCGTTACTTTAATACCATTCCAACCTTATCCCAATCCCGTACTTCAACCACCTTCTGTCCGCAAAATTCCCGAAGAATAACAATTAAAAACTTCAAATAAAACAGTAAATAGATAAAAGGTAGATAAAATTTAACGTAAATATTATTGGATGTTTTTAAATATTTATATAGAATCTACAAATATGTATGTATGTTCATATAATTATCACTACTTCATTTGTTTTCCTTTTATTTTATTTTATCAGAATATACCTTAAGATTTATGATTTGTTGGAGGATTTATTCTTATTTTTTTTTTTGTCTTTTGGTTGATTTTTTTTTTCTTTCTACATTTGGTTTTTCTAATTATCTTCTAAACTTATAAATATTTTTATTAACAGTAATTGTTTATATTTTTTAATTATTATTAGTTCATTTGTGTTTGATTTGTTTTCTTTTTATTTAATTAGAAGTTAGTTAGTTACCTTATTATTTATGGTTATATTTTATTTATTCTATTTTTATTTTACATATTCTGTGAATTATTGCTGTTTAATTTTTGTTTGTTTTCCAAATTATTATTAAAGTAATCTTTTATAATATCATATTATTTTTAAGATTTTATATTTTACTCTAAGGCACTAAAGCCTATTTTTGATGCCTGTAATATTATTCTAACGGGGCTAGTCCCGGGATTAATACAGAATATTATTATTATTGTTATTGACACGATGCAATGCAGCCCAAAAATGAGTTTCTATAACAAACTGCATACTAAGCTATCTTACAAGACAAATTAAACATTATGTTTATGAAATGCAATGGTACAATATTGATCACACATTTAAAAATTAAACAAAAATACATATACCCGAAATAAAATTAAACTTTGAATCATAAATCAGTAATTCTGCAACTCAATTAGCTAGATAAATATTTAATTATTTATAAAATTAAGTTAATCTGAAAAAAAGCTATATTAAAATTTTTATTTTAGTCCAATCATATCAATTTACTGATAAAATGAACAAATAAAATTTGTAGTAAGATAAAACAACTTAAATAAAAATTAGAAATAGTTTATATTGTGTAACTACAGCACAACTCTAAATGAAACTATTTTTTAACACGAATGGATAATCTTTCGATGTATATCAGCTATGATAAACTAAACAACCATTAAGTCAAGGACTACTTTATTCGCTGCTTGACTGAATTGGAAGAAATAATAATAATTTATAAAAATAAATAAAAATTTTCTTTATTATTTATCTACATCTTGATATAAAATTGAACTCATCAGTAAGAAAAATAATGAATAGCACAAATGATTTGGAATACGACAAACTAGGTGTGTCAGAGTTAGATGGATTTTTTTAAAGAGCTATAAAAACTATTAAACAATCCTAAAACTATCATAAATTAAGAAGTTATTAATAACCACGCTAATTAAGAAGTGATTTTTTTTTTATAAATTATAAATAAATAATCAATAGGAAAAATATATTTTATGTTTTTTATTATTTAAAATTAATTCTGCCATTTTAAATAATAAATTTTCTGATAACCTTGGAAAATATATACGATATTTTCTGATTTTATTAGGTAATCTATATTAAGTGCTACTTTTAACTAGTATTAAATTAATAAAAAAAAACATTACTGTTGTATAATAAAACATAATAGTAATATGTTTGGAGAAGTTTGTCGGGGGGTGCGGTAAGCAAAGAACAACATAAATAAACAAAACCATATTAATAAATTAATAAATAAATATGGTTTTGTTTATTTATGTTGTTCTTTGCTGACCACACCCCCCGACAAACTTCTCCAAGCATTAATCTACGGTCAACTATCTACACCTCAATAATATGTGTAGAGAAGAATAACAATAATTAAAAATTACTAATCTTGAATTAGATATTATTGTTGATTATTGATAAAGCGATTGAATCAATGTTGTTTTTTTTTGTGTTTTTTATTTGTCTTTCAAAAGTACCAAATTGAATTCTATGAAAACTAGTTGAATAAATTTTAATAAGACTGAATAAATACCAAAGAAAAACTTTACATGAAGTATGTTCAGGGGGTACGTCAAGAAAGTCCAGAAGGGTGAGTAATGTTAAAGATGCGAAGCCTGACATTGTTTTCCACCTCCCTTCATCCCCCCTCCACAGTGTTATACACATTATTTGCCCTTTTTTTTTTTCTGGAATATTCGAAAGCTCTTTATAAATTCTTCCTTTACAGTTGTATAGTGTTCCAAAATAGGTGTACTAAACGGCTGTTTCTAGTATTTCTTCTTGCAGCAAATTATCACTTCTTCTTTTTCATGACCAATATGCATCACCTTGCTTTTTCTTGCATTCAGTGTCATATCTTTTCTTTCCAGCTTCTTACTCAATAATTGTTTGCTGTAGATTTTAATTTTAGTCTGCTATGAGGAAAATATTGTTTTCGAAAACCAATACTTTAAAATCTCGTCCATGACAATGATGGAAATGAGCGAACTAAATCTGTCACCTTGTTCAACTCCTTTTTTCATGTCAAAAAGTCTAAGATTCTTTTCCGTTTATCCAACTTATTCCTTTCGGGTCATGGTTCGAAGATCTTATATTTATTTTTTAATTTAGCGGCTAAAGCAGCAGATACTATACTTCCTTTTCATAAACCGAATCAAAAATTACTTTTATATCTAGGAATGCGAGGTAGACGCTTTTCCCTTTTACCCATGATTTCTAAGTAAGAAAATGAGGTATAGTGTCTGGCGGTGGGCTCAAAATGAACCTACTCCTCTCCCAACTCACCTTCAACAATTGCATGGAACTTCCTTTATTTGACATCGCACTCCCATTCCTAAGGTACAACTTCACCAAAAAAAAACAAAAAAAAACTTCACTAATAATCTCTTATCTAACTTGGTTAATACGCTTGGAGCATCCCCCGCCCAAATCACGTCATCATATTCTTCCGCTTTCGTACCATGTTGATCTTCCACATTCTCTAGAGCAACATCCAAGAATTTTGCAGCATAATCATATCGCCATCTCTCCCATATTTCCTCATCTTCAGTAATTATACCCTCTTTCATTCTTCACGTTTTGAATTGGTTTACTAGCCTTCCCTTTTATTGCCTTGATCCTTTTCTAGAAGAATTTGACGTTTCCTTATGATTATTTTGCAAACTTCAGCCAAACTTCTTTTTAGTCGCTCTAATACCCATTTTGGCTTCCTTTCCGTTTATTAAATAATGAAAAAAAGAATCTGTTACCAGAGGATGGTAAAATGCTAAACATATTAATTTGTACCTGAGCGAATCCAGCTTCGATTTCGATGTTTTCTTTTATGTGAATTATTTAGTTTATAAGAGAATAATTTTAATTTATTTTATTATTAGAATATTTTAATGCAACATAACAATTAGGCTGATTCAATAATGAAATTTCCGTTCTTTCATAATTAATTAATATTATCAATGTACCTCCATCAGTGCTCCTGGGTCAAACGTAATATTGAATAGATTATAACTTATTTATTTTTATATTCTTCCTTAAAAATTGTAGTGCGAAAGAAATAAGTTAATTTATTTAAATAAATAAATTTAATTATTAAACATTTACTAATAATAAATTAAAATCCTTATTCACTCGAATTGGTTTTGAACACTTTCCATTTTGACAATAAGTGCCAAAACATTGATACACAAAGACAAAATGTTTTAACAGCGAAAACAAACATAATAATTAATTAATATAAAAGTTTAAATTAAAAAAAAAATTGTGGACAATGCATGACATATTATCAATAATAACCGTTTCCGGAGAATTAAAAAAAAAAAAGAATCTGTAAACATATTTGCTCATTATAGATACAAAATATTTTGAAAGAAAAAAATAGCAAAATTAACTAAAGATAATATGTTTCGTAATTAAATAATATTCACCAATAGAAAAATTAACTACCCTTGGTGGTCTATATCAAGTCAAATCCAATCTTTTTAGTTTTAAATATAATACTTTTTCTTTGAGTATTATTGAATATAAAAAAAAAATTTGTCATCCAAAATTATTTATCTTTAAATGCTTTTTAGTTGAGTTCAATTCGGTAATGTTCATTAAACCAATAATACATTTTTTTTTAACTCATTAAAATTATGTTATTTTAAAGTTTAAATTCAAAAGAAGTTGGGTAACTAAATGATAGAACATGAAATGCTTCTTAATAATCAATCAAATTCTTAATCACCGTCGAAACAAACATGTAAATAAAATAATAAAATATAGGATAAAAATTACAAATATTGCATAGAATTTAAATTACCACTCACAGGCAACAATAGCTGACAGTAATCCCAAAAATCACAAATAAATCAAGTAGAAATATGGGAAGAAATAATTGAAGAGTGGTGGGAGATCCAACAAGGGCGCCCAGAGTGGAAGCAAGTTTACACTCAACTGAGTAGCTGAATGCACATCTCAGCAAGGCTCCCCACCAACTGCCATCCCCCACCTCCCAACATTTATATTAATCACAATTTAACATTAATAATTAAATAGTGAAAGATTTAGTAATTTAATAGTAAATTAATTAATAAATATTAAAAGAAAAAGCTAGTATTTTTATTCTTTCTTCCTTAAGCTTTAATTGACAACTGTATTTTATTTTTTTAATTATTAATTCATAATCATATTTTGCTAGCGATACACGTCATTAATTTGTAATGAAACAACTAACTGTACTAGAAAAAAAAATGTCTTTAGTTTTTAAATGTATGCTTTTAGCATTATACCTGATACAGGCAATGAGGTAGAAATATGGTTCAGCATCAATTTGTTTTCGTATCCAATGCCTTGTATTATGTTAGTATCCCATTAAAAATTCCCTAAGAAATATTATACAGTAAATTTTACTCAAAAATACATTTTGAAAGTTTTTTTTATTCTATTTTATTTCTATTCATTCATTGCACAATGATTTTCAGGTAGGAAATTTACAGCGTCCAAATAATCCATGTTATTTTTCAAAACCGCTGTTAGAGTCATGAATGTAAGGCCAATACCTTACGATCAATTATATTTTTATATTTTATTGTCAAAAATATTTTTAATTTTATTGTAAAATAACATTTGAATGATGAATAATCTTTTGTAATAAATTAAAATTTTATTTTATTTTTAATAGAAGCTGCATGATGCGTCAAATAAAACGTATATTTCATAGAGGTATATTAGTAACAATATTGGACTCTAATAAATTACTATAACAGACATGTTTGATTTTCAAATTATTATAATAAAAACAAAACCATAACATATTTTAGATTCTTGTTAATTTGGTTAAACGTGTGTGTATCAGCTATCTTTCTAAAACATAAACACGAGAAAAAATAAATATCGTTCTTCAGTCACGGATTCTCACTTAAAGAATTTATTAATCATGTCTTCAACCAGAGTTGAACCGGACTTGAAATCTGGCCAAACAAAAGGAATAGTGCATTATTGTGTAAATTAATTTCGACTTTAATTTGTATTTACGTATTTTTTATATATTTATTTTCACGCCAATATATTTGTCAACATACATTTTTTGAATTATTTTACTGGCGTAAGTTCCATCATAGAAAAAAAAAATTGCAATATCAATTTTCGGAAAGATTTAAATAACTTCGAGTGAGTCAAAATTAACGTTGAGGAAACAGATTGTATATGCTTACTCCCTGTTATTTTTTATTGTATAAATATTAGGTATTAACTATTTTCATTATGTAGGCACATTCTCAAAATTTATAAAAAAGAAATGCATTCTTAGGAATCAGCGCCTATACCAGGGGTGCTACAACCAAGGGTTCCCCTATAATGAGGCATGCCACTTATAGGGCATATATACTTCCTCCCCGTTCTTCCTTAAAGTATATAAAATTATTTCTATATGGTTCATGAGGTTGTTTTTAAAGATAATATACTTACAAGTAGCTATTACTTATATAATAAAAATGTGAATTAGGAGTAACCATATAAAACCTGTTTGCTCGTCGTTAATGTCCACCTATACGAAGTTATTTCAGTCTTTCAGAGAAATTTCAGATGTTTCCAAACTTTTCCTTTTTTTCTATAAAGGAAATCACGCAACTAAAATGTTTCAAAACATGTATGTTCTGTAAATATATTTAAATAAAACAATATATAAACATAAAATGAAGAAAAATTAATCCAGACTATAATGCACAATCCGTAATAAGGTTTCTCCATTTGTTTTTGTTTGGCCAGTTTTCTCCGGCAAGTCCGGTTCGGATGTGGTAAATAATTTTTTCAAACGGGAAAATTTTTGGATGACACACACAAGAACTTCCGGTTCGCTACTAAACCCTTCACTATCACAAGCGTCCTTAATTTAACCCTCAGTCAGCAAGGGGGGTCGGATCCGGCCTGAATACACCAGCTTTGGTACATGAGTGCTCCATAAACTTCGAAAGGAGCTGAGGAAACCTTACCTTGTCTCCAGCTGTTGGCCAAGCAGGAGTCTTAAGGTGGGTGCAGTGCTTTTTCTCTCATTCCTCCACTTTTAGCGTTTTCCGAGCAAGGCCACAGCCAACCCACCTTCATGTAGTGGGTCGGATAAAACTTATCTAGTTTGAGGCATAACAATAGTTGAGCGTATAAAGATGAGTATAGGATGTTTGAACTCGGCAACGATTTAGAAACGATACGGATAAATATATCTTTAGCAGTAATGTTTGCAAAAGTTCCTGCTGAAAATCAGGTGACCCAACAGGCGGGCCAAAAGGGTTCTAATAAAAGAGGAAAAGATAGTTTATTTATTTTTTTTATTACTGCAGATATCTTAGAATCTATAGCAAGGTATAAAAATGAGTAAAAACAAAAAAGACAATATTAAAATGAATTCTGTTTAAAACGATTCTGGACTCCTTTAGCGTGTTGCAATGATGAAAAAACATTTCAGTTTTCTTAAAGGTCATTAAGTTTTGACATTTTTTTTTTAACAAGAATTAAATTTACCTGGGTCAGATACTACCCACCAGTGCCCTATGCGTTTGCTTTCTTGACTAAGGGTTGAAGTTTGAATAGTAATATTGATACCTATATCAAACCTGTCTAGTTTAATCACGCTTTCATCACAGAAAGAGATAAAGAATAATTTAAAATATTTAGAATGAAAAGCTGTAAAATCTGCAGGCCGGCCATGTGCTAATACCGAACCTCCAGCGCACCACATTGTAGCAAGCGAGCACCCCTGGTCTCTATATATAGAAATAATTATTGTGAAGAGGTATCAGGGTGGAGGGGGGGGGGGTAGGAATAGTTATGGCACCCCTCAATATGGGGAACTCTTCATTGTAGCATGCGTTATAAAAAGGTTGGGAGATAATTAAGAAAGAATATTTAGTAACATGCACCTATTATTTTTTAGTTCAGATTTCTAGAAAGTCCAACAATTACATATTGGCTACTCTCTGGTGCAGTCCTCATCAAAGTACTCTAAAAGAATCTTGATATTTCCATCCAGATTCATTTTGTGGGCCTGACAAAAATTAGTGTTAACTGACTCAGGTCGGGTTACCCAGCACAAAGAAATGCCTATGTACTATTTAATATTTGTAAATGTACAGTTGATAACCGAGAACGTTGGACTCGTATCAGAACGTTCAGGGCTTTGTTCAGAACGTTGTGGGTTCGATCCCATAGAGGTCAGGCCATATTTATTTCACAGAGGTACCGGAAAATAAATCTTGAGGAGCTCTATAGCTCTTCAGTAGAAGATCTAAGGTACAAAAAATGTGTGCATATTACATTTCATTTGCATGCTAATGATGACATTGGTAACATCAAAATTATCAAGAGTTAAAAACATCATTGAAGTATGATAATTATCAACAGTTATTGTAATAATTGAAAAAGAAATGTGCAATTAACAATGGTAGTATATTTTAGAAAATAATCAAACGAGATTGAATTGATTTGATCAATTGTTGTACTTGATTTTCTGTACTTTTCTGGAAGAAGAAAATCAAGAGAAACAAATATTTCTTATTTAGTATGCCATAATTGGAAGTGGAAAATAATTAAAAGAGTAAGAGAAATAAAAAAAATTAGGTTTTTGAGGAAGCATAAATGAAAGGTTACAACAGAGAACTATGGATTGGAGTCAGGGAAAGAGAGGCGTTTTTAAACTGAACCAATGGATAAAATGAGATGATTGAATATTTGACATTTGAGATCTCTCTCCCGATCATCGAAATGGAACTAGTCGATTCTGAAAAGAGCTGTTTTGCACATCTCTATCAAGGCTACAAAACAAAGTGGGTATAATAAACTTAAAGGATTGACTCATTAAACAGTAGCCAACACAGGAAAATATTAATGGCAAAGCTTAATCGGTGCATATATGGCCATACAAAGTGAGTGATTAAATTATTTACTGACCTGTTTCCGCTGCAAAGAGGTGTTTCCGAGGAGGGAAAACCCTCTTTGTCCAAGTGAATCACCTGCTCATATCTTCTTATCCCTTCCTCCCTTGATGGCCCTGCCGCCAAGGAACTGTAACCCTTCTTGTTGTTTATAGAGGCCCTGCAATTCAATATCATACATCAGCAAGGTTTGACAAGAAGAGTTGCAACATTTAGCAATAAAAACTGAATAAATGCATTAAGTTCTACAAATTTTTATCTCAGGAACAATCGCCAATGGCAGCCAAACAAAACACTTAGAGAAAGTCATCAGGTTATTGATTACCATAAAATAAATAAACATTAAGTATGAAGTGGTGAAACGAATAGGATGTTTGCACAGTAAATAGGGAATGCTTATCGATGATAGCGACATTTTTAAAAATTGAATTTGGCAAAAAAACAGGTTTAAAAGTATTTTTAATATATACATCAACAGACCTTGGCGTCACAGTCTGAACGTAATGGGATCAGATTTTCCAGCTTTGAAAATTTACTTATACAGGTTTCCAAAAAACTCAGCACATTACATCCAGCCGGTGTTTTTTAAAAAAAACCTCATCTCATATAAAATAATATCATATAAAAGAAATAAAACATTTAAGTTGGAATTAATTAGTGAGGTTAAACAATAAATACTCCAAAACTATTCAACTTGATTAGTTTATTATTA
>NW_027107986.1:712148-717320 GCF_000696795.3 Halyomorpha halys | reverse complement strand
TATTGTTATGGTTAGCGATAGCTTCCTACAGTGAGGTTACCGAATACTTCAAATTTGGTTAAAAAACAAGAAAGTAAACACAGCTCATACTTTAGCAGTTCCTAGAAGATCGGATTCTTACATAAAAATACATAGGTAAAAAGTTGACCACTCCCCAAGGGTTCCTAGCGGTGATATGTATGATTTTTTTAAAATGGCCACTGTATATTTTTAGGTTAATTCCAAAAACTTAAAGTATTGCAAATAGCACAAATGTCATTGTAAACTACTTAATAGAGCATTTAACGAGCTTCGATTTGAGGTTTAATAGAGTTTTTTATGTTCAATAATTCCCGAGAGACAAATATATTTTTTTTAGTCGGAAAAAAAAAAACTTGTTAATTTATTTTGGTAAATATCATGAAAACTACTATTCATAGGAAAATAATGGCTATAATCTACTGTATGGTGCATTTAAAGAGATTCAAATTTAGCCCTAATATTGCAACAATCTAATGTTGTATATTTTTCAAGATTTAGCAAAATGTAAATTTAATTTTTAAAATATGCATGAACCAGAAATTTACAGATAATGATTGAAAATCATGCACAAAATTTCTCCACCGGATGTGAATTAGTATCATTAACATAAAATCACTTTCATGTAGATAAAACTACACAATCACTAATAACATGTAGATAAAAAAAAAACAAGATGTGGTATAAGATATAATTATTTGATATAAATCTATGTAAAATATACTTACATTTTGTAGAATAGCTTGTAAAAGTCAGAATATAAAACACGTCAACGAAACCAAAATCCTCGATTTCTGAAACAAAATGACGACAGTTAGTATATTTAAAGAAAATCATAATTAGCTTAAATAACAAATTGTATATACTTCATACAAAACAAATGTTTTAGATATGATAAAGTCACTTAATAAGTAAAACTCTGACTTGAATGTCTTAACAACAGAGGAAATAAGATTTTTTGAAATAAAATTATCAAGTGCTTGCAGTTGTACATAAAGGACAATTTATATTGTAAATGGGATAAAGGTAAAAATGTTAGAAATCGACTAACATAGGACAAAAATGGATCATATAAAATAATGAAGAGTATGAAAATATGTTTTTATTGATGTATGTGACAAATTTATTAAATTTATGTGGGGGGTCAAGTTTTCATCTCGTGAGAACACCACAGAAATAAAAGTCGACCCTTCAGGCCGGATTTGAACCGACCATTGCAGCGACAAGGAAGTCGCTTTACTTCCTCAATTCCAAACGCGAAGAAGTCTATGGGGATCACTGAGCCAGAAATTGAACCATGAGAGGAGGACCCACACTCCTGACTTGCTACAAAGAGGGTCCACCAGCGTTACGGTGAACTTATATATTGCATTTACCTCTTTAAACCTTTCACCTTACCCCAAAACATCAGAAAAGGTAAACAATAACAGTTCTAACAATAAGTCCACACAAATTTGCACCGTCGTAATCTTCCTCCAACTACCGCAATGTGCAGTCGATTTTGAATCTAGCGTGACAAAAATTCAAAAATGAAGATTGAGATTATGATGGGGGAGGTATTTATACCATCAGTAGAGTGTTAATGATCTAGTTGTAGAGGTGCCGGTTCGAGTCTGGCCTGGGGGTTCGACTTTTATTTCGTGGCGGTCTTACGCAATGAAAACTTGACCCGCCTACTATGGACCCCCCCGTATGTCAGAAATGACCTGGAAGGGGGTAATAAAAAAAATGAAAACTAATACATCTTCAACTGTTTCAGAGATAAGTTAGTTCGTTCATTCCCTTAGCAATGAACAGTATAAGGAAGTTTTAGTTATTTTTTTCTATTCCACGAAGGAATGCAATAAAAGAGCAATTACTGATACTATTTTTACCCAATTTCAAGCACTAAAAATCAATGTCAATGAATATCGTTAAACTAAACGCAAACTGTGCTACTTTTTAGTCTAACTTTTGACGTACACCAACGAGAGATCTAAATTTTGATTCTTTTAGCCCAATTAGTAAACATGTGAAATTTAATCTACCGTATGTCGCCGTTCGAAAACAATAAATATTGTGCTTCAGGGGGAAAATTAGTGATTTAGGGACCAATGTCCGTCCCATGGAGATATTGAAGGAAAGAGTCTATCGTTTTAACAATTTCCTTGGAAAAAAAAATGTACTCTATTGAGTATACAAAAGAAAGTTTAGTCTGTGGACATACTGTCAAAGCCCTAAGAGAAAAAAAAATAGAATTTTCTAAACATTTTTTATAAGCTTAAAAAATAAATCGTTTTCAGCTATATAATATAAGATTCTGATAAGATTATACTGGAAATAAAGTCTGGTTAGATGGTATTATTGAAACATACAATTGAGGATATGTCACATGACAGCGTATCGCATTTATGTACATTGATCAAGAATTATCAATAAGCTGTTGTACATCTCACGAAAAATGTGCAAGAAAGCAAAGAAAATCAAGAAAAGTACTTGAATGTAGCAACCAAGGGTTGGTAAAAAGACCACTAGGCCCAATTGTCAGACTAGTTCCCTCCACCAGTTGCCAATACTAAACCGATATTATTAACAATGCAATAATTTTCTCTGGACCTCTCTAATTAGATTCTACAGATCAACAACCTAAAACGGCAGGTCGCTAAGCGATAGTGTTCTGAATTGCCTTATAATGCCAGATACGAATATTCTGAGTATTGAAGAAAAAATTGAGGAATTTGATCAAAATGATACTTGTCATAATAGTTGTTTCATGTTTTATTTTTTAAATTATCAAAGGAATAAAAAGATTTTAGGTTTTCGGATTGGAAATGGTTCAGAAATCACTCAATGATCTTTTTAAACAATTAAAGATTAGTCTGTATGAAATAAAAATATTTTATTATCAATAACATGCGTTCCAGGCTTTTCTCCCGATAGATTCCCAATAAGCAACACAGTGCACTACTGTACTTCATGAACTGAAAAAATACCAGAGATTTATAATGTACAAAACTAGTCAGATAATCAATTAAGAAGAAATGTCAAAACAAAAACAGATTACATAAATATAAAATAAAACTTAAGTTAAGAACTGCTAGAAAAAACGAAGAGGATAAAGAGCGCACAGGAATCCTAATATCTGTGAAATAAACCTTTTTTGGGTCTTGTAAACTATTACTAGCCGTATTTTCTTTTAGGTAAAAGTGGTGACAGCATTTGATCTTCAAAACAGCAAAGCAAAAGGAAGGTTTTAACTCGTTTATTATTTATCTACATTAATTAGTTATTACAAAAAAAAAAAAAAAATACGACAATCTTCTAATTCATTGTTCTGAATCATAATGTAGCATAAACTGCCCCGTATGGAACTAATAGCATCTATGCAAGCATAAACACATATAAGTACTCAATATAACATTCCAAGGAACTATAAATAAGCATACAAATTCAATGTTAGAATCTATACAACTATTAAGATATTAGGTAGAAATATAAGATATAGAAATAAAAAAAAAAATACTATATACATATATAAGATATAACATAAAAATATCCATTCTGTGATGGATAATTAACCAATATCATATCATCCAGGCCATGAAAACCATGTAATCAGATTTGTATGATTTTTATTTTATTCGTTCCATTTGGCATCCTTATTAACAATGTAATATTATATTATGATCTTAAATATTTTTTGAGATATCCGTTTTCAAAAATGTATGAATACAATTTTTTTTATTTCCGAAAAATGTAACGTTAGTGACATAGTTCAAGTAAAAATGTCATAACTTCGGCAATTTTTATCATATCACAATCATTTTTGCACTCAAATGTTCAGAAAACACAATAGAATAAGTTAATGGATTTAGTAGTATTTTTATTAAAAATTCAAAATTGGACTTATATATTTTAAACTTTTAAAATAATTTTTATGACAATAAAATATTTATATCTCTAGTGACCAAAATATAATGATCCTGAAAGTATGAACTGCAACGGTCACGAATAAAATTGGTGTTTTATTTTATTGCAAGTATATTTAATTTAAATAGATAATATACTGTCTGCTGTATATCTGCTAATGAATAAATCTTGAAAAATAGGAAGCGTTCAACGGTGAATGAGTGGTTCTGAGTCTTGAAAAAATTGCACCACGTTATAAATAATATGCAAACGTTTAAATCCGAACCCAAAGGTACATTATCAAAAACGATTTACATAATAAAACAACACTATTTTTATATTTATTATTATGATGTACCATAAAAGATGTATCATAGTTACTTAACCTCAGAATTAACAGGGAACAGCAAGCGGTTAACATCACACTCCAACCGCAAGGTGGCTAAAGGAGGACACGACACAGTAAGGTCAGAAGATACTTGAGAAAACTCGCTTGTTGGTCATACAAATTCATATGATTTAAGAATAACAATCTTAGAATCAAATATTAACAAATAAAGGCACCTCCAAACGGTTTTCCATCTTTTTCGGGATACAATATTTTGAATAATATTTTATTTAAGAAAATATTGTTGTCATTCTTATTATTTATAACGTGTTTACTTTATATTAGTAACACTTCGGTTAGTAAAACCAAAAACGATAGGGAAATGTAAGATTTAATTTTCTACATATTATAATATACGTCAACACTTTCAATATTACTCGTATTATGAGAGTGATTACCAACACATTATTTTTTGGTGTTAGTTTTTTGTCACATTTATCCAACTTTTAATAGGTTGGGCTAGGGTATTTACGCCCCGAAAATTCAGCCCTAATTTCCAGGCCAATTATTGCAGTTTTATTTATCATAAACCCTCTATAATCTAGATCATTTAATGTGGACTATATAATGATAAGAGATTTCGGAATTACGTTGATCGTTCTCTGATTTGATTTATTTGGGTAAATGCATACATAGCCTTTAATTCTCACAATATTCAAGGAGGAGGGGGAGGGGTGGTAGGATAAATGTGAAAAAGAAGGGATTAATATTTTAGGTTGTCTACCATTTTTATGAAAGCTATTCAGCCTAAACATTCTCTTATGAATTTAATGTAAATTTAATTTCCTTATGAATTTAATGTAATTAAATTTCCTTATGAATTTAATGTAATTAAATTTCCTTATGAATTTAATGTAATTAAATTTCCTTATGAATTT
>NW_027107986.1:710761-712098 GCF_000696795.3 Halyomorpha halys | reverse complement strand
TTCCTTATGAATTTAATGTAATTAAATTTCCTTATGAATTTAATGTAATTAAATTTCCTTATGAATTTAATGTAATTAAATTTCCTTATGAATTTTCTCTTAATGATTGTTCTACATATTTTTGACAATATTTCATAAAGTAAGAGACAATTGTAATTTTTGACTTTTTAGGGAAAATGGTAAATATTTGAAGAATATTTTGAAAATTGATAATCGTAAATAGCTCTTTTTGGTTTTAAATTTAAATCGATAATAGTTACGTAGTTAAATTCTGGTTGATCAGCATTTGCGAAAGTCAACATATCTGAACATATGTATACCCTTTGGCCCCCTCGAGATTGGCCAAATGATTCATTCTGTTCCTATACTGTTTTCATGTTTGTACTGATTCTTAGTCTATTTTTAGAGTTACTAGATATTTTGTACGTCTAATCTGCATTGTAATAATTTATTTCAAATAAATCACAAAAAACTGTCTGTCATTTATTGATTTATTCATTTAACTGTAGACAAAAATTATTATTATTTTTTTTTACTTTTGGAGTTATTTAAGAGCAATTGAAAAAAAAGTGTATTTATTTTGCTATAATTTAATTTACACGTATGGAGTTTAAAAATATTCTCTATCAATAAGATGTTAATTTGTTCTCTTATCTGTATTACCAATACCTGAAACTATATCACAAAATATAATATTAGAAAAATGAAGTAGAAGTTAGAAGTAAAAAATGAAGGTTTTGGTTCTACCATTCCGTGTATAGAATACAAATTTAATATCAAAAAAAGGTGTTTTATTTTTATATGTACATCTGTCATTACGACCCTATCAAATACATATATAAGCATAACAATAAAACTTGATTCAGCCTCACACTTTTATCACATCTTAAACAGACATATATAATATAACTAAATACCAATGGTACCATACATATCAAGAAGTTTTGATACTTTTTGATATCTGCAGAAATTTTAATTGAGATGGACAAAAAGGTTAATTCATAATAATATACTAATTTTTATACTTATTTATTTTATTTGTTTTTGACCCTTTTCTTGGTCATTTCTGACATACGGGGGAGGGGGTATCTACGGAGTATCACCCTATTCTAGCACCATGGTTAGGAGTCAATTTTTTTTTCCTGGGAACACCACGAAAATAAAGAACTACGCCTTAACTCCCTGAGCTACAAACGGCACTAGCAACCTAGTAACTGCAGCAGCAGTTGGACTTTTTTTCGTGGCAGTCCCATAGAATGAAAACTTGACCCTCTCACTCCCTTTCCCGTATGTAAAAATGACAAACAGGAGGTAAATATGTATATATGTATGTATAG
>NW_027107986.1:663935-710587 GCF_000696795.3 Halyomorpha halys | reverse complement strand
GATTAATTAAGTCTATAAAAGATTGATAAGATTGCTTCTTTTTTGAGCAAACCGATGTATTTTAACAATATAGCTTAGAAATGCAAATAAAATAATTTTACTTAATACTGATTATTAATTTGGAAAGGTTTTAGTCGTTGATTAGTGAGTGTGTCTATAAGGTACATAGATATTTTTTTTAAAGTCAAACACCAGTAACTCACATCACGTGCCGGACATGATAAGGAACTAGAGGGTACACTAGGACAAGGAGGATGTACCTTGACAATCTGGGTCAGAGGAGAACCAGTCACTTGCCATCCTTCGTGGCACTTGATTACCAATCCATTCAGGCATAGACCTCAGCACTGACCTTACTGTTTCAAATAATATTGACCTTTCCATCTCATCAAACAACTATTTTAAATGTGTGAACTGTCGCTTTAAAATCAAGAAGCTATCGCAATATATATTTTCACTTAAATCAGGTGTGAGCACACTGTGGCTTGCAAGACGCATACGGCTTTTGAAAGCGGTATGGAACTCTAATGAAAGTCGAATATAGGAAAGAGACAGGTAGATGGAAGTCTACAAATAGTTTATGGAATCAAAATATGACAGGTTTTAGAAGTCAGGACAAATCCCTCAAAGCAATCATGTGAAACAATATAATTAACATTGAATTAGCTAATGGGCGGATGTCCGAAACGTTCGGAAGATTAGATAAAAAGATAAGAAGTATTGAAGGTTTTGTTTTTTTCATTGAAAATAAAATAAATAGTGTATAATATTTTGAACCCTTAGACATTCATTAATTAATCAATGATTTATGAATGAAACATTTTCCTTTATTTTTATGTTTCTCTGAGTGATGGTTGTTATCTCTTTTTTCTTTTTAGCCCTGACGAAGGCCAGAAATTCAGGTCGAAACGATGGCACAAATAAGTAAGTTTTTGTTTATTTGCTGACCACATTAATATATAGTCAACTAATACCCCCTCATTAGAAAATAAAATAACTTTTTTTCATTAAAAAAATATTCAGTTCTGATCCAAATTCCATTATTAAATTAAGCATTATGAATGGAGAGTGTCGGTTTGCAATAAGATAAGGTATAGGAAAATTACGGACTTGAATGAAGACGGGATGGGAATTCCAGAGGGCAGTGGAGCGGGATAAAAACAAATGTTCAACTTTTGTAGCTTTGTGAGAAAGGATACAAGTTGTACAGAAAGCCACAAGTTTCTAGTGAATGGATTGAGGATTTAAATATCATAAGATCATAGATGTGCCATATGTGATATATACCTGGATGAAGATCTGCGGGATGGATCGAAACGGCTTTATGGATGAAAACTCTTCCAAGTCATCCAGCTCTCAGCACTGATTTACACGAAGAATGCATAGATTAAAATAATTTCTATCCCTACCAGAATTTATTCCAATCAAGGCTTTTATTTGATCTAATTATACTGACCTAGTAAAACTTCAGACTAAGACTAACTTTGAAAGGATTTTTCCAGAACATACAAAAAAATGTATACATATATGGTCAATGTAATAAAATAAAAACAAAACTATTCTGAATAATAACGAAAACAGTATAAAAAATATTTTATTATTTTTTTTTTAATTTCAATTGTTTTGAATCATATTCATTGGGTAAAGATTTAAAAAGGAAGTTTCAGGATATTGAACTGTTGAGATGTTGTCGGTTCTTACATAATATGCGATCAAAGATAATGACATACAATTTGACTAATGTGCAAGAAAATCGGTAAATTTAAGTGAATCTATGAGATGATGTTCTACCGGTTCAGTTACTGAAGTCAAAAGTTAAAGATATATCATTAATTAGCAATCTGTTATTTTTGAACTGTTTTATGAAAAATAATAATAATAATAAAATGAGTAATAAGTATAATACTACTATAAAAATATTATTTCCTTATTTTTAATACGTAACTAAATCTCAAAGTTGAAACTTGTAGGGCTAAAATTTTATGTTTTAAGCAATTAACTCGGGAGGAAAATATGTAGACACTAAAGCTGAAATATGTACCGCAATACTCATGTCATAATACAAATTTAATTGTATATGATCAATTAATATAAACTTGTTTTTTAATTTATAAATCTAAACAATTACACAATGACTGACCTGAGATTTTCCTACAAATCATTTTCGGTGGGACTTTTTGATTTTACAAATTAAATTCGTGAAATTGTGTTATTTCATATCTAAGAAGAGAAAATTAACATTAAGCTAATATAAAACACTCTAAAAAAAAAAAAATCCCTTTCAGATGAACCAATCGTACGATGTTTTGAAGACGATGTCATAGTGATAAAGAAAGGCCGAATATTACATGTTTTCATAGTTGGGATAATGGGTTGGGAAAGAGATCCCCGAACCCATTATCAGAAATTAATTATTTTGAGAGTACACCGTAAAGTATAAACTGGAGTGTAAATGTTGCGAGAAATCTCGAGAGTAACTCTCGGAGAGTTGGTCTTTCTAGTTGACTATGAGATCAGTAAACCTATGTGATCAATCAAGTTGATACGTACGTTAAGATTTAAAGAATTTCTCTCAGGACATCTCCCACTATACTTTCTGGTAGTCATAGTTCGGAAGATACTATTCATATTATTGGGGTTCATGTTTAAATTCGTGTCCTGTGGTCCCCAAATTTACATGTCGTCAAGTAATATTCCAGTTATGTTTCATTACGTTAGAGAGAGAAACACTAAAATAAATTACTGAGTCCTTAAGCAACTTTAGTCAAAGAAAAAAGCCTGGACCAAAAAGTCTAGTAATAGATGGCTAGAGAGAAATTCTCTCAATCTATGTACTCACTATAGCCATCGCTTAGGTATAGTCCTCTCATAGTCAGCCAGAAACAGTTGACCTACTCTCCAAGAGTTATTCTCCTGACCTCCCGCAACATTTACACTCAAGTATATGCGTAAGTTTATAGTTTTTTTTTTAGTAGTTTATTTATAACTGTATACAATTATATACAACTAGTGAATTTGCTATTAGGTATAAAATAACATGATACAGACATGTGGAGAATCTACTCATTGATAGAACTCTAATTACGTTACTGAAGAAGAAGATCTCGGGGTCATCTTCTTTTCAGACGCCTAAGATGATTATCGGGTCATCAAGGAAGGATTGGTGTCTGGCTCAGGCTAAATCGGCAACATATGGAGCATTGAGGTCCGGATGGATGATTTGAATTGTGACAAAGTAACGAGCATTGAGGATTTTACGAAGGATTTTGGATTGTAAGGATCGATTATTTAGTGGAGCCCCAAAGCTCAACTCCGTATGTCCAGCTAGGCCTTATTTATAGTCAAGTAGATCAGTCTTTTGTAAAGAACTGGAAGCTTAGACCGTTTGTCTAGTAAATGTTGTAATAGTCGGAATCGACGAGCAGTTTTCTTTTCAGTCTTGTATGAACTTTATAGTTAAATTGGTCTTTACGGTGCAAACTTAAAATATTTAATTTTTTAAGATGTGTTCGGGAGCATCTTTCCTATGCAAACATATAATATACGACCTTTCTTTTTTTCCATCAGGGGTAAAATAAAAAAAGGGAAGATATCTGAGAGAGGCTTAAGTCGGGCTAACAATATGATATGCTAGAACAGGAAAATAGTTATAATTACATAAGAAACTGTCAAATAGAACAGCATTGTATATAATTACGATCTTTAAATTAACAAACAACATTAATAATTAATAATTTTGAGGAAGTCACAAATGTTTATTTAAACACAAGTGCTCTTTATCTTATCAATCTTGAAGTCTACAGGTTAAAAAGCATTTTTAGACTCAATTGACATTTTTGTAATTATTCTTTGTTCTATTTATTATCATATTAAAAATATCAACTAAATATCTTGTACATAAAAATTAATATTTGATTGTTTATACTTTATGCACTGGCATACCGTTCATCGGATTGTGATGCAACTTTTTGCTAAATGTTCAGGATTTTCCCAGGAAGTTATAGCCTATTCCGATTTCTCAGGAAAAAAAATTATTAACAAAATTAAGCATTTTTGGAGTGTTACACAGAAAGTATACATTTTTTTTAAATTGTTATTACATGCCAATGATTTGTCTCTTTCTGAAGTATAAGAAATAAATATTAATAATTTTATTAAATGATTTTTTTTTCGAAAATTGTAAACGTTTTAATAAACAGTAGAAATAATTCAATAAATAATTTATTGCTTTTTGTCATTCCCTAGCTTCAGTTGTCCCTAACATTTATTCCTCCGGATACAACGCCTAAAGCTAGAAAATTGATGTCTTGTAAATTGCAAATATTTAAATTTGTGCACCAAATCTCTACGTTCAAGTAGTTGTCATATTAATTATTTTATTTTATTAAACGCTGCTTTTATTCGTTTTATTTAACCGAATAAATTAAATGTTTCCAAAAATTAACAATTTTTTATTGTTATTTTATTTAATTTCTTGATTTATGTATTGTAAGTGGAGTCATCAATTTATACAAAGTGTACTTATTTTTTCTGAAGAAAAATTTTATAAATGTGAGAAAAAGTTTATATTTTATAGGTTGCATTTTTTTAAACTTTTATTTTGCTACATTGCCCCTGCTCGTTTTAATTTTTCACTCATTAATGTTGTGTATAATTTTTTTTTTTTACTGTTATGAAAAATTTATTCAAAATGGAGGTAAGTATCTTAATTGCCTCTAGGTTGTTAAGAAAAAATTTCTAGTTATCAAACATTTGCAAGACAGCCCTCAAGTATTTCATCTTATTCCTCATTTCGACGACAGAAAATTTCTGATTGTGTTGAAAAATTTGTTTTTGTTGAATTATCAGTTAACATATAACGGTTATGAAATTAATGTGGTGAAAACGAAACCAATGTCAGTAATAAGGCTTGTGTTTTTCCAAATATATCCCATGTATTCCCCATATATATCCCATGTATTCCCCATATATATCCCATGTAATTCCAAATACATCCTTGCTATTACATTAATGTGATATGGATAAATTTTAACATCATTTAATTTCTTACCTTGTCTAAGGCAGGATTGTCTGTCTAAGTCTTTACCAAAGGCACCCGTCTGAAACAAAATTAGTGCTCAATATTATGAATGTAAGTAACAATTGTGAAAAATTAGCAATCATTGAATTTTATCCGAAACTGGCCCCTATTCCCAAGTAGTTTTAAATTGATGTTTGTAATCTGGTAGGAATTCATTCGTTAAATGAAGGTGATTAAAAGTTAAATTAATATTAATTCATTTCTTAAAATTTATAAATTAAAAAAAAATAATTTGGGTAATAGCGTCTTCTGGAAGAGGCCCTAGCAACTTCATATCTGCAACGGCGCAGGTCTGGTTCCACCCTGGTATGACTTTTATTTCGTGATGGTCCCATGGAATGAAATCCCGACCCTCCAACACTGGGTAGAATAGGCTGCTTACAAGGATAACCTCTCTCTTCCCCATAGCAGATATTATCACACGGGGGTAAACAAAAAAAGTGGTATAAGTAGATTCAGGATTGCCAATCACTGCATACAGTATTAAATTATAAATAAATAAGGTATTAAAAAAGAACAAACGTTTCAATTTAGTATTGAAATATATGGTAGGTCATAGACAGTAAATTCTCATAAACATCTTCACATTCCCAACGAACGTAACCTATAATATGGACCCTTTTCAATTTTTAAAAATGGTAAAATAAGATACTGAAGCAGGAAAGGAGAAGTGTGAACAGCGGGTATATTTTCCTTATTCATTTGAAAGTTATATAATAAATCCTCATATATGAACAATGAGAACGAATGTTAAAAACAATATGAAAAACACATTTATACATAACTAACTATCCATGTAACAGTAAAATATATTAATATTCATTACATATTATTTTATGAAGATTTTAGACTTTTTTTTAAAAATATTTTTCATTAACTCTGGATATTATAGCTACTGAGTGATGCTTAAGAAACAGTTCTTAATGTTTTCAATGGGGGAAAATTAATGTAAAAGATGAAGCAGAACTTGTTTTGTTTCAATTGCCTTGGAACTTGTGGTTTTCCCCAAGGATTAATGATTATTCTTTGGGCCCTTGGTCAATTACTGCATAAAATTTCGATAAGTTAGAATTGTAAGATGTATACATGTTCTAACGAATTTATTACGTTTGTACATTCATATAAACGAAATCGGTAATGAATTTTCAACGCAATAGAATTAACAAGTGAATAAGGAATAAACTCAGTTCTTCGTTGGGTTAGATTTAGTCTAAGAGGCAAAGAGGAGAAAAACTCAAGTTATTTCTTTTTAATTTTTGATAACTTTAAAAATATACAATTTAGTGTAAAAATTGATGATTCTGCTAATCACAGTAAGGGGGAATAAATAATAGGGGCTGTTCTAGAAGTTACAATAAAATCATTGTTCTTTTAATTAAAAAAAATGTCAGTAAATGGTTCAATGCTTAGGCAATAAAACGGGTACAGTAAATGCCCTTAAAAGTATTTAAGGTTCGATACTCCAGTTCATTTTATTCAAGAAAAGCCTAAAGGATTTGTTCTTTTTTCATTAAGTACTTAATATCCTTAAAACTATCTAAAACACAAAACAAACATAAAAAATATTTTAAAGAATAATAAATTTTCCAAACTATTAGTCGTAAAAGAAATTTTTATTCTAAATAACGAAAAATATCGGGAATATATTTTGGCTAATATCGTGGAAACTGCTACGAAGATAATCGTTATGAACTACAATAGTGCAGTAAACTAGTTTAGTAAGAACAATAGTTCCTGAGATGAAATGAGAAATCATTATTTTTTAAATTTATTATCGAATATATCATGGAAAATGCTACTCCTGAGAAGATAATCATTATAAACTATTTTATGGTGCGTTATTACCTATAACTATTACGTTTAATAGTTTCATGATATTCGCCAAAATAGATTCATTAAATGTTGATTTTTCGATATTTAGAAAAAAAGTGTTTCTATTTGGAAGACTGCATCTTGGGAACTATTGAACGTAAAGTGGTCTATTAGGGCTCATAGTTTAACAAATTTAATCTACTTTAAAATATGCATTATTTTTTTTTTCGTATTGTAGTTTTAAGGATATTGAGCACTGAATGAAAAATAAACAAAATATTTAAATTTTAAATAAATTAATTTGTATCCAAGTTGTCTCAAAATAATCTTTAAAAGTAGAACGTTTCGGGCAATTCGGCCATCCTCAAGAACAATCTAATAATGTACAACTTTTATTATCCATTCATTTTTAACAATTTCAACAAACAACATTATTAATAATAATTTAGCATACCTCACATACAATAATTTAAAAACCTTTTGCAGGCTAATCTTCCCACGTCCTTAATTTCAGTCAAATCATGCTATGAAACAATAAAACAATAGAGAATTGTATAAATTTCTTAATAAGCGTGCCTTAGCTTATGTTTAATTACCTATTTTGCCACTTTTCTTTTACGTTTTAAAACTTTTAATTACAGAATTATTTACTGTTATCACTTTTTTTAACACACATTTCAACCTTCCATGCACTCAGATCAGGCATATAATTGATTTATTTCAAAATTTATTTTGATCTTAATTCTTATTTCTTTTATTATTAAAATTCACAAAAGTTAATTGTAAACAGTAACATAAAATGCACTTTCATGTTTTTCATAATCATTTTTTCATTTAATCAGCAATGATCGGTAGGTAGAGCCATTAAAAGTTTGACTCCTAACTCTTATATACAGTTTTCAATAAACTAATCGAAAATTGAGGGTAATAATTTGATTTTTTTTTTCAAGGCCTCTTTGACTTATTAATGTATCCTAAAACTGGCAGATGAATTCATCGGTTACGCTAGTTGGTAGTTATTGAAAAGAAATGGGCTGAATATAGCCCGAGGAAGGAATTGCCAGCTCCAGCAAACCAGTAACTCACCGACCTTGCGCTTTCGTTGTAATTACATAATCCATCTTGCCCTAAATGGCAAATCCTAAAAGTAAACTCATTATAATTACAACGAGAAATGAAAACTTGGCTATTCAAAAATGTTTTTTAAAACAAATTTCTATTCATTTAAAATTCACAAAAATGCAATAACCGTGGAACTGCCTCAGTTATAAAGCATGTGGAAGTGGCAACTAACTTATTTTTTTTGGTTGTTTGAAGAAAGAAATCGGAATTAAACGATATACCTGTAAATATGTAAATAAAACATTAATCGTTGATTGATTTGATCGTTCTATTTATTATAATTATTTACTTTTTTTTCTTTTAGATTATCGTTTATCTTTTATTTTTTAATGTAATGTTTCTATTAATTTAGTAATTTTTATTTAAAACTTGTATAAAAATTAACTGCTCTTTATTAATAATTATCTTTAGCTCATTTTTGTTTTTTTAGAAGTTACCTACCTTATGATTTATGAAATTAAAGATTTTTATTTTATCACGTATCGGCCACTAAAGACCACACAAATATCATTGGTTAGGCTTCTTTCGGAGTCTTGATTTTCTTTCTTCCCATCTTAGTTTCATGATCCTCTACTGCCTTTCTTTTCTTTCTTCGGACCACTTCGTGCCTCTCTTTTTTTCTTCTTCCAATATTAGCGAGATTTTTCAGTGTTTTCCTGTATGTGTCTCTATCTAGACAGTCGGTATCTGAAATTTTCATTAAGGTTTACATTAACATTAAGGTTCTTTAATTCTTCTCTTATTTGCCTCGATTATCTTCCCTTATTTTTGTAGCTAAACATTTTGTTAAAGATCTTTTTGTTCAGTATTTCCTCCTTCAACCTTTTCATGTGCCCATAGAACACCAACCTTCCGATTCTTATCTCGGTTTCCAGGTCTTTGATTTTTCTGTAGATCTCTTCGTTAGATCTTTGCCTGTGACCTTCTTGTGTTTTCCCTGGCCCATAGATTTTTCTTAAGATCCTCCTTACTATTCTTAGCAGCTTTTCCAAGTTGGGTAAGCATGCGGTCTTCATCTCGTATAAAATCACAGGCCATATCACAACGTAATGCCTTAACTTTGCTTTTTTTCTAATTTTGTGATTGTCTCTCGGATGTTTTCTTTCTCAGAAAGGTTGTTACACATTATTTCCCCCAAATGCTTAAATTTTCTGGTCACTTTTAGTTTTCCATACTTTTTATACTCTTAAAGTGTTTACTGCTTCTTTTTTGAAACGTACTTTAGTAGTCATGAGCTCTGTTTTTCCAAATGATATTTGTAGGCCTGCTCTTTCTGCTATTATTTGTAGGGTATTTATTTGACTAATAGTCACTTCCTCTGATTCCGCCAACAGATCGAGATTGTCTGCAAATGCCAAACAACTCACTTTTATATTATTACTTTTGTTCCCTACTATGTTAAGCTATTTTTTTCCCAGAATTCCTTCATGATTTTATCCAGGACTATGTTGAAAAGTATGGGAGATAAGCCGTAGCCTTGTCTTAGCCCTGTTTTTATCTGAAAAGGTTTGCTTATAAGACCCTGAAATTTTACTTTAGATTTTATATCTGTCGGAGTCAGTTTTATCAGATTTGTGGTTTTATTTTATGCGATACCTTTTTATTTTATTTTTTACATTTGATACAGACTTAATTGATTAAAATTAATGTCTATTTTCCAAATTATTATTATTAGGGGTAGTTTTATTATTATATTACTTTCATTTTTTAATTTTAGTCTAAGGCAGTAAATTCGATTTTCAATACCTGTTATAATATTTTAAAGGTAGCAAAATAAATAAAGAATGTTATCATTATATGGGAGCGGAGAGGCACAGTGGTAAGGCGCTTTTCTACAAACTCTAAGGACCCGGGTTCGAATCCGGCTCTGACAGATAATTATTTATTCTGTCACTGGAGCCATGAGTCAACTCTGTGGGTTCGGGAACCACCGAGCCTCATAAAATGAGTAACCTTAGGCCAAATGATATCCTTGCAGAACCGTTGGTCTAGTAACAGTACTTCCTTACAAAGTACTAAATCCCTGACATTTCATGAGTTGTAACCATACATAATTATTTTTAAACATAAAAGTTAGAAAAATTAATTTAAAAAATGAATCGTTAGTATATGACTGTATTAAAAATAAAAAGAAATTTTTTAAATGAAAAGAATATTGAAATTAGTATTTTTAGTAAATTAGTATATTTATGAATTTTTTTAATAGGATAATTTTGAAATTAAACAATACCTATTTATCACACGAGTATATATCTACTCGGAAATCAAAATTTAAAAAACTTAGTAAATTTGAACATGTTTGTGTCCGATTGCAATGTTTTAAGTAGCCTCAATCGCTAGAGAGGCAGTATACATCATGATAGCAAGAGATAAAACAATGACAATTATCAGGGCGATAAGAAATCATTGCTCAGTTTATTTTCATCACTACCTTATTAATTAATTATTCAAATGTCCTTGACATCATTGTTGCTCTGAGTTGCTCGATTAGGTTCTTTTCTTAAAGACTATTAATAATCACATAAACACAACATATTTAATAATCATAAAAACAAATATTTATTGCCAGTTTTATTTAGTCATGGTTTAAACGCATATTTTCAGGGATCTGGGTCATTCACTGTTGATTCAACAAACTTTTAAACCCTACCATCTCAGATTTTTTTAAAATCTGGAACAGCTGTTGTATTGGTCTAGAGTTGAAAAAATGCGATAATGAGACATGTCTACTCATTTTTGCATTCGTTATACAGCTCTGTGTTCTCAAAAACAGAGAAAGAGAAGTTTTGCAATTCCTGCTTTAGCTAGAGAGACGTATGTTTTTAGAGATAACAATATTAGGTTAGGATAAGACAAACATTCTCAAAACAAAATTTAAAACTTCTGGTAAAGTACATATTTAAATTATTACTTGAATAGGAATTACAGGGGAGAATATAAATATGAATGCAATGGGTGAAAATGGCTTCAGTGTTAATCAAATTAAAAAATAAAGCTGCACTCCAATTAATTGCACTCTTTTCCACCTTGTAATTTTCAATAAAGGATATTTTATGACATGTTTTCGATTACCATGCTATAATAATTACATTTCTCTAATTATTTCTATTTTGTTTTTCATTGATTAAGAAAACCTTTTAATCATTGGCATCATTATCATTTTTATGTAACTAACTTTTAAACTCAGTTGAAGGAACTAAAACTTTAGTTTGATAATCGTCGAGGAAATGTTTGGTAAAGCATTGTCTATTCATGTAACGAACCAATACTAAGCGTTTATTTCCAAAATTACAGTACTAAAATACTGATGAAGATCATTTCAATTACATCAGAAGCTTGCGAAAATCAGGGGTCAAAGTCTGCTGATATATCACCAAACCACGTCAGGGTTATGCATATTTTCACAAAACTTTAATATTATACTATATTATAATACAGTTAAACTTATTACAGTTCTTACAAGACAAACGGTCTAAACTTCCAATTTATTGCAAAAGACAGATCTATACAACTATAATAAGGCCTATCGGGACATACGGAGTTGAGCTTTGGGGTTCCACTAACTCTTCGAATTCCTCTCGTATCCAATTCTTACAATCCAAAATTCTCAATGCTCCTTACTTTGTCACAAAAAAAAATCCCATTTCTAGATAAATTAGAGAAGCATCTAAAAAGAATTCCAAAACTTACCATTTTCTGTTTTTGGCCTATTTATGAGAACATAACAGCTGTGTGATTTAAAACCGAGAGGACACATCTCAGTAAAATTTCGCATTTTTTCAACTCTATAACAACAGCTGTGCCCGATTTTAAGAGAATGTGTAATCGTATGGTTAGGAAGTGTGTTGAATTGACATGGTTGAAATAACCTAGCTGTTAAATTTTATCAGAATTTTTGAGTTCAGTTTATTTCCATTCACTCTAAAGGATTTGAGACTATAGAAATTGAATTCTCCTCAAGGTAGTATCCTTGGTCCCATCCTCTACACCGTCTATACAGCTGACATTCCAACCAATCCTAACACTATCCTCACCACGTATGCCGATGACACATGTGTGCTCGCTGTTAATAATAACCCATTGATTGTATCCCAATATCTCCAATTCCATATCACAGCCCTCGAAGAATGGTGTCGTAATTGGAGAATTAAGATAAATTCCAATAAATCCCATCAAAATACCTTTACCCTTCATCGTAAACCTAGTGACTGCCCTACAGTATACTTCAATAATGTTGCCCTTACCCCTGTTGAACAGATTCGCTACCTTGGACTACATCTGGACAAACGACTAACCTGGAATCCTCACACAAGACTGAAAAGACAGCAAACTGCACGTGGAATTTCGACTATTACAGCACTTACTAGACAAACGGTCTAAACTTCCAACACATTACAAAAGACTGATCTAGATGACTGTAATAAGGCCGATCTGGACATATGAAGTTGAGCTTTGGGGCTCCACTACCTTCGAATTCCTCGTATTCAATCCTTACAATCCAAAATCCTCAATGCTCCTTACTTTGTCACAAATAAAATCATACATAAAGACCTTAATGTTCCCCATGTAACCGATCTAGCCCGAACCAGATATCACTCCTTCCATTATAACCTCCCTTACCACTCAAACCCCCTAGTTTCTAACCTTGCATCCTCTTCCATTCCTGAAAATCCTCCGAGACGCCTGAAAAGAGGATGGACACGCTCTCTCTACACGCCTGTAACACTCCAATTTAACTTAGATCAGATTTACTAAATATATTATAATGTACAGCTGTAAATAGCAATAAATAAAAATTAAAAAAAAAAAAAAAAAAAAATTGAATTTATATTTGACACCAAAGAACGACACAATTCATAGATTAAATTTTCTTTCTTATCTCAGAATGTAATGATCGTAATAAAAACGTTTATAAAAAGGGAAGAATAAGAAATATTCGAAAAGAAATTGCATTAATTTTGAGGTCAAAAAATTCAAAAACGGCTATATCTAGATTACACCTTTTACAAATATCAGAACATTGATTGATTACGTTTTGACGCGGGTAGAGCTTAGAGAAAGGATCATTTCCTCAAGTGTCTAAAGTGGAGCAATTGTCAATCGTTAATACATATATATGTTTTCCTATGTATGTACCTATTTTATATATATGTAGTGTTCATTGTGGGAGTGTGTAGCTCAGTGGTAAAGTACTGTGCTAATAACTGCAAGGACCCGGGTTGGAATCCGGCTGAGGTAGATAATTATTTTCTGTTTCACAGTAGCCGTGAGTCAACCCTCTGGGTTCGGGAGCTCACACAACCTCCTGATGTGGACACTCTCAATTGTAAATATCTGGCAGTCGAACGTATTTCTGGCCAAATCACCATAGCATCATAGCACAACCGTTCGTCTAGTAACAGTACTTCCTTGCAAATTACTGCACCCATCATGGGTTGTAGTAGTACAAATTAATTTTTTTTAAAAATAATGTTCATTATTACATTCAAATTCCCTTTCAATTTTTCATTCACATTCAATTTTTAATATGAATAAAACCGTAAATAAATATTTAAATATATTTTAATGAAATTAATTTTTTTATCAACAAACAACCATAGTGGGCTGAAACCTAACCCGCACAGCAAAAAGGTATTCGGGGATGGTCGCCTGGTCCCCTCAGAGGAATCTTTCTTCTGGATACTGTTGCAATTTTTATTGTAGCTTCATATAATTACTAAATACTTAGACTATTCAAAAATGCATTTTATTGTCCAGTGAGGGAAAAACTAAATCCTGAAGTATTTTTGGATGTGTTTTATGATGGGCTTTATGCATCCTGAACTATATTGTCATGGCTGCGAAATAAACAAATTGTTTAAGATAGGTAGTATTTGACATGATTAACACTATAAATATTAATAATTAGTTAATTGACATTATTAAAACAACCGCTAACTCGGATAGTAATTAAAAAATAAAAATATAAAGGAACAACTGTGCCAGAATTGAAGAACGCACTTGTTTGTAATAATGCGCAGATAACGATAAGATGAACTGTTTACTTGGAAAAGGACTTTATTTACTTCCCTACAATTAATGGGTACTATTTATTATGTTTTATATTTTAATTTGTTTACCTATATTTTGGTATATTTGGGTGAGAACAAGGGAACCATAAAACTAAATACAACTAAGTTGATAAAATATAGTAAGGAAGAAGGTTTCGAAAGAAATATGGATATAAGAAATAAATAAGGTATAACCTTCAGGTTTGGTAAGCCTTTATTGTTGTTATTATTAATCATACTTTTTAAAACTCGTGTGTTAAAACAGAAAAATATTAATGATTTATGTATCAATTAAATCAATCCTTCATACGGGGATATATTCTTCGTATTAAAGGGAAGTGTCTTACTTATATATATTTTTTTAAATAATTAAAATTTATAGTAAACAAAGTACATAAAAATAAAAAAAATATGCCACTAACGTAAAGTGTTACACTTAAAAAGAAAAAAATAAGTAGTGAGAAGAAAAATGCTTCAGTTTGGAAGTACACGACCATCCCCAAATACCTTTTTGCTGTGCGGGTTAGGTTTCTGCCCCACACCTATCCTAGAATGAGAATATATTACAAATTACCCGAAAATCCATCACGATCAATTTAAAATACCAAAACAAAGTAGACTTCATGTTTTTTGTGAAATAATGTATTTTACAAAATAATAGTAAATATAATTATCAGATAATTGTTTTTATGAAATGAAAAAATACTTTTATTCTGGGACATATGTCCCCTAAGAATAAATACATGGTACATATATTAAGATTTTTATCTGGCAAGCATTTACAAGTTTCAGATAGAAAATTAAATTACATTCGTATATTAGCATTACTACTGTTTATAATGCCAATCAATATATGCCTATTTATTTGATTAGAATGATGCGGAGGTTTGGTTATACAATAAGTGGAGGAATAGGTGTTGTTTAAAGGAAAGAATAGATGAGGACTGGTGAATATAGAGGGGAAGAGAATTCCAGAAGGAGGTTGCACGTATGACGAAGGATTTGCTAAAGAAGGCGGTTCTATAGGAGGGCATATATAAATCAATCGGTTGGGATCTGGTGTTTAATAAGTGGATGGATGAACGAAGAGTGAGGAGATCTAGGATATAGATAGGTTTTTTTTATTTTAAGAACTTGGAATAGGAAAACACCAAGGAAGTATTGCCTTCGGGAGGTTGGATAGAGTCACTTCAACTCGGTATACCAGCGAGAGGCTTGAGAGTGCCTAGGGAACCCAAAGATAAATCATACAAAGTTCATGAGTCTCTTCAGTCTCAACTCTAGTCCTGAAGATAGCCCTCCATAGACCAAGGAACCGTAGTCGAAGTAGGGGAAGACGAGAGAGGATACTAGGAGCTGACGGGTGTTCTGAGGATAGGAATTACGGAATCTTAGGAATTGTTTGAGTACAGTTATGGATTTGCGTGTGATTTGGGAAATGTGATTATTCCAGGAGAGGTGTTGATCAAAGGTGACTCCAGGGTTTTTTATTGTAGGATAGAAGTGAATCGGTTGGTTGTTAAGGAAGAGTAGAGGACAGTAAGGGAGGGTATGAAGGAGGCGCTTGGAACCGATAGGAATGGCCTTGGTTTTTCAGGATTCAGCTTCAAATCATTGTTAAACGCCCATGCGTTAATGCTGTCAATATCTTCTTGTATCTTTTGGATGGCCTCAAGCATCTCGGAGGGATGGAAGGACAGATAGATTTGGAGATCGACAGTAAATAGATGGTGGTGTGCGGGGTGAATGGAATCAGGAAGATCGTTGATATAAATGAGATATAATGAATAACTGTTTTAACAATATTTCGTTTTATTTCAACAAATGTCTAATATATTGAATAATAATTTTAAGAAATAAATCAGGTGGTTATTTGATTGAGATGACTTCATCAAATAATCATTTAATAAAGTCTTTAATTTATTTAATAAATATCGTTTCAAAGCATTGCACTGGTCTAATTTTTACAACAATATTTGTTATTTCTGTGGATTTAATCCAGGAATTTTTTATTCTGAGTTCATCTCAAGGCCAATTCAAATTACCAAATAAAAGATTAACAAGCAGCTATTTGTTGAAGATAAGTTGGACGATTTGATAATGCTGAGGGAATAATCTCTCTAATGGGTAATTGTGAGTAATGTTTTTCTTCTACTTCACTTCTATCTTTATTAGTACACTTCAGCAAATGAGTTGAGATAATGAGCGCGACATTGGAAAATTTTATTTTCCAACATTCCATGAGGGATTTAAAAAAAATATTTAAAGAATTTCTATGAGCCGTTAGTTTACGAATATTGCTGTTTAAGAGAGAGATGCTTTAGTTTTTCATGCTGCCCAAATAAATCGGGTTGCTACATTGCACAGCATACTAATCAATCCGTGATCGGACATTTATAAATTACATATTTTTACATGATATAATAAACAGGAAGGAAAACTTTTTATTCCCTTTTCCACAGTTTTCTTTTACAATCAATTCCAGTCTACACAATAAATACAAATATTTCAATTTATTCCTTTTTTTTCTTTCCCTTTCTTTTCCCTTCCATTACACAATTTTCATTTCATTTGATCGACAAATTCACTCTCCCGAATTCACCCTTTCAGATCCTCCCCAGTGACCCACTAAACAAATTCACTATTAGACAGCGATTATGAGACGATTATGACGATGAGATCTAACCAGAGCAATACCAGTCACACCAGTATATCAGTTTACAGTAAAACAAATAAATACATTTTACCAAAACAAAACTAATACATTGATTTGAAGAGCTAATACATAGATAATTCAAACAAAAATATAACTTCCAATCCATTACAAAAACTGATCTAGATTATTATAAAAAGGCCTATCTGAACGTACAGATTTGAGCTTTGGGGCTCCACTAAACCTTCTTGTTCCTCTCGTATCCAATCCTTACAATCCTAAATACTTCATAAAATCTTCAATGCTCCTTACATTGTCACAAATAAAATCATCCATAAATACCTTAATGTTCTATAACTATATCTAAAGTTCTAAGAATCGCAGTGGATGCTCCTTGGTTTGTAAGAAATAGCCAATTTCATCGGAAATTACAAATGGAATCAATGGAGGATTACATCAAGAAACGATTCATGAAGTTCCACTTCCATTTACCGACAGTTGAAGGAGCAGTGACCTACAAATTGGGAAACCCAACCTCAACCCGAAGACTGAAGCCCAACCTGCTGCAGGACATTCTGTTATAAATTCTATTATTCAAATTACTTCTATTTTATTTATTTATTAATTTTTTCTCTTCGTCCTTTTTTTAAATTAACATTTTTTTTTACTTATTAGAGGGCAATTGTTTTGTTAGGTCTAGAAATGTCGTTATTAACTTTACTTTTATATTGTATTAAGAATTATTACTTGAAATTTTTTAAAATTATAAAATATGTATATAGTTAGGGGTGTCTTTTGTATAAGACTATACCCCCCCTCCCCATAATCAATTGTAAAAAAAATGGTCTCGATCTTCTAATTTAGAAACATTATTACAGTGCTACAAATTAGTAACTTGTCTAGAGGTCTGTGTCATACGATTGTAATAGAAAATCATATTTACAAGATGTAATTTTATGCAAATACAGTTGTGTATGTCAATAATTAAATAAAAAATATGTATATAATTTCATAAGATAAGACAATAACATACTCGTAAATAGTAGCCGTTTTTGTTAATTCCAGCAAAACAACAAAACCCTCGACTAGAAGTGGATTGCTTTATTATATTGTTATTATCTTTTTTATATGAAGGCACAGTCTTAGCTTGGGTTTTAAATGTTTTGTAGAGTGCTACCAATGGGTAGTTTCTCTACATGCCTGTATAATACCATTATGGTCTTATTGATTGGAGAAGATGGCGGGGGGTGCGGTCAGCAAAGAAAAACATAAATAAACAAAAAAATATTTATGTTATATTTTTGTTTATTTATGTTGTTCATTGCTGACCGCACCCCCCGACCATCTTCTCCAATCAGTAATCTACGGTCAACTATCTACACCTCATTTTGGTCTTACTTCAAATTTACTTGTTGCATTTTATGTACAGTTGTAAATGTCAATAAATAAATAAAAAACCGAATACTACGGTTTACCCGGTTACGGGTTTAAGCATCCAGATCATTGCAGCTAACAAAGATATTAAATGGGCAATCTAATTTCACATATGTAACTAGAAGAATGGACAAATCTACAGGAAGCTGTGGGTCTTGATGGAAATTACCTTAGAGGATCATGGTAGCTCTGTCACAGTAGTTTCCAACCTAGAGAATCTGGAGACCAATAAGCCAGAAATTGAACAAAGTGCGACCCACAACTCACTCCCGACTTGAAGCAAAAGCAGCCCACCCCAAAAAGAAATTAGATACCACTCCAAAAATAGATTAGTTTATAAATGTATTTTGAGACAATTCTATTGCCCATTTACCAGTTAATACCTTTTAGCTGACACCCAAAGGTAAGGAGAGTTACCAAAATAATTCTAACAATAAATCTTCATAGAAACAGTTTTCGTCAGGCCCTCTTTCGGCTCACCGGTCCGCGGACGACTCGTTAAAAACCACCGCCCAATTATGACGGAGAAACGTTTTCACATAGAGCCACCCGGGAAGTATAGAAGATAAAACTTTGGATTAGAACAACTCTCAATTCGACATAAATATTTGAAAACCAAAAGTTGGTACAATTTCAGTATTGGGTCTTGTCTAGATGACTATGAGACCAACGATCCCTTCGATATGCTCTTTCGATCTATTCGTGTTTATATTGCAGTACCATAAATTAATTTATATGCTTTTCATTTATTCGTTTAACTCAACAAATCGATTATTTTATTAGGCCACGCCGTTTTTTCAATTTCAGGCGCTTTTTAAATATTGCTCGATTAAACTATCTAAAGACTCCTCTTCCGGTGTTAAGCAAATATTTCAAAAGTGATATAGGACCGTCTCTTCCTGGGGGTCTTAGTGGGGCGGGTCCTTTTTTTTGTGTTATGATACCGTGATGTTAAAATCAACATACATCTGTTAAACTTCATCAATATATTGTATATTTATATTGAAAATCATAATAAAAAAACTCATATTACTGCAACTAATATAAATATAAATTCCCAAGAGCACTAATTAAGCAAAGTGTCCTCCAAAGCGACCAATAAATTAATTAGTAAGAGAAATAATATTGAAGTGTGTCAAGAGAGTCGTTGAAAGTTCAATTACCTAACTCAACTAACTACATGTCCCTAATTGAAATTGTATTTACCCTAACTGTTTATTTGTGTAAATAATATAATCTGAAAATCATTCTTTCTTTTAATTTCACATATTTTCAAAAGCACGAAATTAAATTATAACTACTCACTGAACTGTACAATACGTTATAAACTAAAATAAATGGTTGTTGGATTATATGAAATCTATACAATATTCATGACCATATTAATAAAATAAGATCGAATCTAAAATTATTAGTTAGCATATGATTCATTAATCTGTGAAAAGTAATAAAATAGAAAATTAAAAGAATATACGTTTTATTGATTGATACTTCCAATTTGTCAGTCTCTTATAATATTAAATCAGATTTCATAGTGACAGTAATAATGATTACTTGAATCAATTTTAAAGTGCATGGAAAAGAGCAAGGTAGACATCAGTACGAATGGTTCTGGTGTAACAGGGACTTCCTCGAAACCTCAGAGACTAAGAAGATTAAAGAATAGAAGAAGGGACTGGGACAAGTGAGCATTGCTAAGGAAATAGTGCCAAGAAAGTATCGTCGAGGAAAAAAGGGAAACAACTGTCCTAACTCAGTTAATAGGTTCGTATATGCATACTGCATAAACTAATCAATCCCTCTTCCACCGGATATATGAGGCCCATGGTAACTCATACAGACGGAGCGTTGGAGTGATAATCACCCTCTGTACTTTAGTCGGGAATCGCGGTATGGTTTTCAAATGTGTCCAATAGCCGGAGGTTTGGTCCATGGACGGACTGCTTCAGGGAAAGAAATATAGGTCGCTGTGCACCTGCTGAACCTGAATAGCCATAATCTGGGGATCTGGAACGATTCGTTACTGATCTTGACCCCGAGGTAGTCGATGTGAAGGACACGGCCAAATGGCGGCAAAGGAATATGGAACTTTGGGTAGTCTATCGCTACACCGCGGAACCATGGTTTTGTGGCAACGTGAGGGAGGATGGATAGCAAAAAGGCTCCTTCAAGTAACTATGTCAGTAAGAAAAACATCGCGCGGGAAAAAATTAATCATAATATGTAGTACCAAAGAAACAAAAAATGCCTAGAACAAATCTCATGTTGCAGAATAAATAAAATAAAATGAAGGGAAACATTAAACTGTTTAGAAACCGCTGTTCCAGGCGACAATCCCTAAGAAGAAGAAATATCCCAAAAATATGGTGGATTAAAGTGGTTAAACATTTACAAGGTCTTTACAACCGAATGAAAAAAAGTAACGCTGCTATGCATTAATACGTTAATGTAAGTAAATAAACAGAGTTGTAAGGCAATGAAAGGGGAGTTCTTCAAGGTTAGCAGTCTATTTTAAGAGATATTTTACAATTAGTTTTGTTACTAATGCAGGTCAAAGAGAATAGAAAAGGAATTTCACTGTAACATGCCCAAGGGTATCAGGAAGTCATACGAATGGGACATAAATTTTTTTTTGTATACCACCTTTGTTCTGCACACATTTAATAGTTATTATATACTAATCGAATTGTTTTTTCGTTTAGAACAAGAACAAAAGGTTTTTGATCGTATTAAATGAGTTAAAGTGAATAAAAAATAACAAAAACAAAAAATGGCTTCCAATAAACTAGGCCAAAAAAAAATTGTTTACGAAAAATTAAGTAAGATTCATTTTAAACGTATTTTGAAACCCTTAAAAGCGAAGTTTCATATAACCAAAATTAGAAATATTTGGAGGGTATTTTGTTTTTTGCCGATGTCCCTCTTTCAAGAAATAACTTCTCACGATTCTAAATCCAACCTAACTACACCTATTGGAAAATTTCCGCTCTTCCAACCCACATCTTTTAGATTTTATGTCTTTAAATGGAAGGAAAAAAAATTTCAAATAGTGAGAAATTTCTCAAACATTTCATTTTAAATCTTCTATTCCAATTTGTTTACGAACGTCCGGTTTGTACTATTTCGAAGAGTTTTGCAAGCAGCATTCGTTGTTATCATATTGAAAACCTTTAATTAAGAATTTTCATGAAATACTAAATATATTTTACCATGCCGATTAAAATAAAATATATTTGGCAGAAACAGTTAGAATGGGCAAAATACTGAAACAATTCAGACCGACAAACATTGCGAAATGCTCCAATAAAATATTTCGAAAATTTAGTACAATATTTTTTTTTCTCGGATCGTATTTGCAAAACCTTCATACACGTGTCTAATATTTCTGGGCCCAGTATCACCAAGAATAGTTTCATTGAAATAGGTGATCCCACGTGCATAGCCTCCCATTGTTAGCAAAAACATGCGAAGAAGGATCAATAAATGATAAAATCATGGAACCGGATACCCCAAGAAGCTAATAAATTTCAATAAGGCTAATCATGAATGTGAACATGATATTGAAAAAATAAACTTATTCGACCGATATAACAATAATATTAGAGAACCCTGAAATTAAATTACGGGAAAAAACAATATAACCATTGGATGATATGCTTATTTTTCATTATTTGACAAAGAAAACCACCTTTAAGGATAGCTATTAGTATAGATGTATAAATAGGTAAGAGCATTTAATAAAATACCACATATTGAGGTATACTACGAAATTTCCAAATGCGCTAAATATAAACCAATATAAACGTAATTTGTTATGACTTTTAAGTAAATTCAACCAATATTAACAAGTAGCAAATGCTCATAGTTAATAGATTTTAATGAGAAGTATTTTTATTTTTTCGCAATTCTAGTTTTGAGTTTACTTGGGAGCGGTCCCTCCCCGTTCTTGTACCCCCCTTACTCCGGCCAGCGGCTTCTGGGCCAATATTGTGACCCCAGTCTTCAGCAGACCAGCCTACTCCCTTATAATTCCATATGCCAAAGGAAGGGGCAAGATGTATGTATATATATATATATATATATATATAATTTAGTAAGGAAAAAAAAAGAAGCGAGTTTACTTGAAGAATAATCTAACTTCTTCAAGTAAACTCGCTTCTTTTTTTGGAACTTGTTTACTTATTTTGGAGAAATCACAATAGTTGTTGGAAGGTATGGGTAGTGGTAAAAACAGGTATACAAAATACCACAAAAAACTATTAGTCACCAATACGTGACTTGTAGGGAATTAATTCTATAATTTTATTTCGGTTAAGTGAAAGGAAACTTTGATGACTAAAGAATAGTTTTTTCTACTATTTTTTGTACTTTTTTTTTATTGAAACACTGAGCATCTCTCTACAGTTAGTTACATACGTTTAACTTATAACCTTCTACAATGTTATATATAAATGTTAAAATGTATTGCAGAATTAAAAACTTTCTTAAAATAATTACCAAAAATCATCAAAAGAAAATAAAGAAAGTTTGACAATATAATATGTTAGGCCACAATAAGTCTTTCTAAATACTTTTTATATTTATAATTCTTTTTAATTATTTTATATACATTAATATTACAATCGACCAAAATCATAGACGAGAAGTAATAGTGACTAAATTACTGTTTATATTTTATGATATTAAACGAAGATGATGATATCGTTACGTGAACCTCATTATGGCAATAAAACTCAAATGTAACATTTCTGAAAAGTAATTATGAACAATTTATATGAACCCTGATAAAAAACAAAACAAGATAAAATGGCGTAATTGAAGTTATGATAAGTCAACATAAACGTAATATATAATATAAATTCACCACCACTTTGAAATCCCCATTATAGAATATAAACCCTATGCGGCGCTTTGGAAGGAATTCAGCACAAATCTAAATTAACAGAATTTTACTTGTTGGCCAAGTGTTTTAAAATTGATTTTCAGTGCGAAGAAACTCGGGACTGTTGGATATTTAAATTAGGAATTTTGACCTTGAGAATTAAGGAACCAATATTGACAATTGATTCAATAGTGACAGTTGGTACAACAGATTCACTTCGATACCCTATACAATAGACCCAGTAAACCAAAGCGAATTGTATTTAACAGTGAATTTATCAATTCAAAGGGACTTGAAAAAAAAAAAAAATTGTAAATTTGGAATATTAAAATTTTAAAACGATTTTACTTTATGGAGATCAAATGTATATCAAATTTAATTTAATTACGGATACTATAATATGATAAGATAAAACGATAAAAGATTGATGAAACAAAAATAATTAATCAAAAAAATAGAGAAAAACAGAAATAATAAAAAACTTTTAACGAAAAATAAGTGCCTAAACAAATCCTCCCGAAAAGAAGATGAGGAAGACAAAAATGTAATATCGAGGAAACTATCAGTCAAGAAGAAATTCTAAATAAAAATAAAATGCATTTATTCTGTGACCTTGTTAGATGTTGCAAAAGATAAATGTCGCATTAATTCACCTCAATAAATTATTATGGTGATGAGACTTACGAAATAACTTCGCTTATTCCCGAGATAACATTGTTGCATCGTAGATTAAGTATATTCAAAAAGCAATGTGAGGAAATCTCGAAATCTTTATGTATTTAAAATGTATTCAATGTATGGAATAATAAGACGACGGAGGAAATGGACATACATTCGTGGGTTATCAATCACAATTTGTCATTATCTTTTCAAAAAAAAGATCAAAGGCACTATATTACTATTATCTTACTAGCATCTGTACAAAATTAAATTCAATAAAAAAGCTATCAGAACATAAAATTTATCGGCATAAGGAAAGAAACCATATATAGCCACATAAAATAAATACATGGATATCCCACAAGTTACATTTCTGCTTTTACATAAAAATATATTCCGTTACATAATTTTCGTTTATAGTCTAATTATAAGCACATCGAATTAGAGTATTAATTAATTTTATGATTTTAAAGTAATCAACCATAATCTCTAATATTGGAATAAAATTTATTGCATATTGAGTTTACAAAATAAATTTCGCACTTAAAACCCCGCCTTTTTCTGAGATTCATGAAAAAATTATACATACTTTTTAATATTTATTGAAAATATGCTATATCTTCATTTCAAAATTATATATTTAGACCAAAAAAATTCCCGGAGATCTATGAGCTTCCCTAACAGCCACGTTACTGGTAATGGAAGCCAGTGGAAACTGAATGGAGGCATTTAAGTCACACACGGTGAAGACTTGAGCGCCAGAACTCAAATAGTATACTTACAAAAGATCTCGGAGCCACTACCGTTTCAACCTTCGATGAAATTGTAAGGATGATTAGAACTAGAGGTTGTTTTAGAGTGTTAGGAACTTAAGAGGTGTATTTCCATTGAAAATTCAGGTTCGATTCAGGTTTCCATTGAAATTTTTCACGATTGCAATAGTTCCCCATCATAATATATATGAAAGTCATAATTTAATTTGTGTCTAAAGGTTCAAATTCTAAATCCTGCTCTTTCCACTTAAAGAGAAGATAAGGAATATAGGATAATTTAGGATTGGGGCAGATGATGGACAAATGCCCTGAACGACTCAGTAATTATATGAAGTACATAATATTATATTTAATAAAAAAATTGAAAAATAATGAGGGATATTCCTTGAAAAGAAGAAAATACTATTTATTTATAACAAAAAAGAAAAAAAAGGCCAATGAGGGTACGCTATTACATTTTGTATGAAATTAAGTATATATATATTTTTTTTTGTTAAATTATATAAATATTTTGTTTCAGTGGGACGGTTTGTAGGAGTCCGAAGTAATGCTTTTGGACAGGTTGGAAGTAATCTAAGCACAAACATTAATTCACATCGGACATCTTCACATAAGTAAATAAGATTACGTTGAACCAAATCTAACAAAAAAAATAATTTAGAAATATAACCTCATTCCAATATCTAAGGATAGGAAATAATTGAATAATTCAACAAAATGTATGCTATCAAGATACATTTAAAAAAATTCCCAGGCATTGAATTTTTCCATTTACCTTTATTTATCCTTTAATTCACGTTCAAATCCTTTCCAGTGATATGATTGTTTTTTTTTTCTTAGCTGTTAAATGTATACAATAATGTCATTGTGAGTAGCCATAAAGCTACAATAAGTTGTATAACATTGATTGAGAACAAACTACTCCTAGTGAATGTTCGTAAATCAGCATCATCAATCAATTCATACGCCATCCAACCAATAAAAATATAAGTCAAATTAATGATCCTATTCGTTTTGCGACGTCCTATTATTTCACAAGTTATACTGAAAGCCGGGTAATCTTTCAATAGTAAAATAAAAAATATTCCTGGAGAAAAAACAATAACATATTACAAACAAGTGATGATCGATGATCATATAATCGGTGTTAACCAATGCCCGCGTCAGATGTGACGTATCTCTTCCGAAAAAATTTCATTCATTGATTACCAGGGGAGGAAGAATGTAAACTTCCAAAACAGACGCAGGGAAATCAATACGAAATGAATCATACATGATGGCACAGAAGATAACGAATGCTAATACAAACAAATGATGCAAGTGATAATTCCTTATGGTCAACAAATCATGTCTTGTGTGATAAATCATTACATCATAATTTTTTATGTATTTTTACAATACCAATTTATCAGTTAGCATTATGGAATCGAATGGTAACGCGTAATCATGTCAAATATTTTTCTTCGGAGAGGTGTAGTAGGTGAATGATTAATTAATGTATAATTTACTGGACTACATATTACGCCATTCAACAATGAAAACAAATTTGCGAATATTCAGACTGAGATTGGGATTGCGAGCATGGATAGAAAATTTATAAATATAATAATCTTAAAGCGATTAGATTATTTGTAATAATCAAATCGTCCTTGGCCTAGGTCTGGGTAGGTCTAACGCCACCGTCAAGATAATTATCAGTTCAAAGTAACAGAGTGATGTAGTATCCCACCCTCACATCTACCTTAGGCAGTCTAATCAGACTAGAACGAAAAAGGATAAAATGGGAGACGTTTTAACCTTCCCCAATTATTTGGGTTGCTGAAAGCGGGTATAAAACTGGATATACAAGTTTGCCACTTGTCTCATATCCGAGACTTGTACAAATGCTGGGTAAACAAATATAACAAATGTATGTAGACACCGACATCATACCGCCACTGTTGTATGTTCTTTTAGCTTTTGTCGGCTATAATATTCGATTTCCATTATAAAAAGGAACGAAATAAAGATAGGCTAAGTGAAGGGAAACTTAAATATCAGCACAGTAGGTTGCAGATGATCGAAATTCCTAGAAATAATACTCAATCACCTATAAATTCAACCTTCGTTCTAGATTTTTATCAGAACCTTGTTTATTTAATTACCTACAGATTTAATGTCTTCATGAATATATATTAGTGCTATGTCAAATCCAATAATAAACTGGTAAAGTTAAGTATCAATATTTGAAACAACGTATTTAGACCAAATCGATAGAATTTTGAAATATACAATCTTAAACTCGAGTTCATTATTGAATCGGAAGATTGGGGAAACTCTTATTACTTATAAAACACAGAGCACAAACATGTATCTGTTGGCAGTTCTAAAATAATGCCACCTCAACACAAACATGTGGATGTAGCACAAGCGTCCTTTGATTTGGGCCCGAAAACCGACACTCAACAGTTGGTCACAAATCCAGGCCAGCCCATCCACAAACTTTCGTGAATTTGCTTTTTTTTTTTTTTTTTAAGCAAAAGTGTAGGCACCATAAGGTTTGCTGACCAATATTTTTCTGGGAGACTTATTTTATTATTATTATTATTTTTTTTTAAATAAATGCATTTATTTATATTTTCGCCTTTATCTCAAAAACTGGAAATGTTTTAGGGGGAAAATCTGTGATAAAAAATTAAATAAAAGTCTTTAAATTTTATGTCAGAATAATCTTTCCCTATGATCAAACAATAAGCCACAAAGAAAGACCACTTTTTTTGCGAATTCGGCGCTCTTGAGGCTTAGCGGTTGATTATAGAGAAAAATGTTACCGAAATAAAATTTAGAAAATATTTGGTAGATTAAATTTTGTGAAGAAAGATTTTCTCGAAAAAAAGAAGATATTTTTGGCACAACAAATTGTTTTTTTGCTGATTGGCTTCATCATCATTGTTCAATTCTTATTTCCGTACAATGTATTTATCACTTACTTAATTTAAATGTTCAGTTTTACTTAGATCTTATTTCCTATTAACAGTTGCCTTTTTTACTTCAGACCTTACGTAACCTGCAAGCAATTGTATATTGTAATTCATGATTGGCCCACCGCGTTAGTTGTACTTGCCTCCATCCGGTGGGTTTCTTTTATTTATTTATCCCTCCCCCACTTTATTAGTTATGTTAACCACATCTAATTACTGTTTATATTTATATTAATTACTACTCTTAGCTTTTGTAACTCTATATCTACTTCTTTAAATTTGTTATTCTACTTACATATTTAATTAAATAAAAATACGTTGTGTTTGTATAACTTCAATTTTAAATACTTTCCAATTTTGTAAACATTTTTATTAAGTTGATTTTTATATCTATATTATTTTCTTCTTTCGTTTAATATTACTATTTCCCCTGTATATTATTATAATATTACACTCTTTTAATTTCTTCAATACTACTTATGCACCTATATAATCGGTTATCTTCTTACGTTTCTTGTAATTCTGTACTTATATTTAATCATTATGCTTGTTATCTAGGTTCTGTTCTTAGCCCTGATAAAGACCCGAAATTCAGGCCGAAACGTTGGCACTAAAGTTTTTAATAACTTTTTTTATTTGTGTTCTTCACAGACCGCACCTCCAATCATCTCGCCTGAAGCAGTCTTTTAATGGTATACTAAAAATGCTTCAGACAGTTATTCTCGAACTTCCTTTAACTGAAGTTTAAACGCGGTCGTCAAATGTTCTTTCTTTGCTTTTGAGGGCTGAAAAACTCAAGAATTATACAGAACTCCTAAACCGGGTACTCACATTGCCATCGTCTCAGACTTAAGGTGTCTTTCTGTTTTGTAAAAAACAGAGTTATCATAAAAGGAGATAGAAAGAAAATTTTGGGCATCTGAAATCTTCTTCACAATAGGCATCTACTTTCTTAGACGCGGTACAATAATTATTGCAAGGTTGAGATAAGTGCATCGTTTACTACCTTGAGAGTAGTTAAGAATGCTGACCCCGCTATCTCCCTTATCTGTTTACCCAGAGTCGCTTAACTAGTTTCTTTTCTATTCATGAATCCTACAAAACACCAGGATACAGTTCAATGAACTAAAAAGCTACTCAATTTTCCATTGACCAGGGGCAAAATTTTTGTGCAATTTCATATTTTTTTAGTGTGCATTTTTAAACAGATAATCAAATATCTTTTCGAATCAGTGTACTCAGGAGCAATTGACTAAATTCAGTTTTTCATATTTGACGATAAATGCATATTTGTATAATTTCGATTGAGTAAAAAATTTTTTTTTTATATTTCTTTATTAACAGATCGGCCTGGTGGGCTTTACATGGTTATTATAACAATTTAATTTCCTTTGAACCGTAATATAACTATTGAATCAATCAAAATTATAATAGTAGTAGTAATTGAAGAATGGAAGAATGAAAAAAAAAATAGCAAAACAAAAAACAACTAATACTTATTAAAAATTAAAAAATAAGTAACTGATTTATATATATTTTTACAATCTTGTTCGAGAATGGTAGTTTTATCAATAATAACAAAAATTATCCAAGTCGTCTCAACCTTCTTTAATAAAACATATTACGTAGGAAACGTTTCGACTTCATAAATAAACATATTTGTCACTATAGCATTTAATAATAATTACTATCCTTCACAATTTTTGTATCTTATTATCATTAAATTATCACGACAGGTTTACTTTAAATGTGTTAAATTTTAATAAATAAATGTGAGGCTCCAATACTAAAATTAAGATTGTTTTTGACGATGATCGGCCAAAACATTGGACATGTAATATGATTTAATAAAGAAGGTTGAGACTATTTGGATTATTTTTATTATTATTGATAAATAATTGATTTTATAATGACACAAGAAAACATAATAATAAGGATAATAATACAACTAGATAAATACAGAGGTTACAGCAAAATGACTTGCAGAATTTGACATGAAGTAAGATTTCCCACGTTGAAGCCACCGCAACTTAAACTGCAGGTAACGGAATAGAATTTTGTGAGACGATTTTAGGTTTTATTTTAGACTCGGGTTTACTTGACAATTTCTTATAAACTAGGGAGCGCGGTGGCACTGTGGTAAGGCACGATGCTACTAACTCCAAGGACCCGGGTTCGAATCTGGCTGAGTAGAAATTGTTTTCTGTAACACTATAGCCGTGATTCAACACTGTGGGTTCTGGAGCCCTCCTGAGGACTGCCCAGCCAACTAATTGGGTAAAAATCTGGCGGTCGAGCGTGATTCTGATCAAATCACCTCCTTGCACAACCGTTGTCTAGTAACAGTACTTCCTTACAAAGTACTGCTTACCCCATCATTGGATGTAGCGGTACATATTTAATTTTTTTCTTATAAACTAAGGAATATCTACTGCGATTCTTAGGACCTTGTTTTGGAATGATTGTATCTTTTTCTTTTCGTACAGGATGCTGTCCCCTCAGACTTCACAATATTTTTGGTAATTATTTACTTTCGCTCATCCAAAAAGACGGGGAACCATTATTACTTAACCAGACTGTCGATAACCCGAAGGTACACGAGTATTGACCACTGTTTATCTTAGGTTAGTTTATAATAATAATCGTCTTTTAAGATGGAAATTTTCTTTCCTCACACTTACTGCTTTTCCGCTTTAGTTAAAGCTTATACTATAATATACAACATTTTTCAGCTGCAGTTCCCACCACGTTTACATCTTTTAACTCATAAATATCGATATTCAGTACATCTTTCATGTTTACGACCGACGTTACTCACGGCTCTTTGTACGATTTTGACTATTAAACTCTACAATCGTAGGTATTAGTTTTTAAAAAACGTTAAGAAACGAAAAGGTGGTGGGGGATAAAAGCCACCGATCATTCCCCTCTTGAATTTCACCCTATAGGGAAAAATTCCCTGTTGAATGTGCGGGTAATTAATTTTTAAAGGAAGATTAGGGAATTGGTCACCTACGCCACTTTTTGGGTATCTTCAGGCTATCTCTGTACAGTCTGATCAAATAATAGTGGTTTCCCACTCATTAGGAGGAGTGAAAGTAAATAATTACCATATTATTTTTAAAAATGAGAATGATTGTTCCTAGTTTTAATATAGATTTCACGACGAGAGGGTATAGTATTCCCAACCTTGTGAAGGTTTGGGTTAGTTTACTATTCATGTAGTGATTCCAGGACTATATAATCTCAAAGATATCTTAGAGCTTCACTAACATGATTCTATTCCAATTTTTTAGAGTCAGTTTAGTACTGATCATTTTTGACAAGTTGAAACTGATCATCCAATTTAGTAAAGTAGAATTTTAGATGATTAAGATGGGCCTGCAATATATATCTGGCTATTTTAAAGCCATTCTGTTATGAAACTGCTGTATCGTCAGGAAACATACCTGTGTGGAATAGACGAAGTTATGGAGATAAATGTTCCAGAGAATGAGAAAGAACTGGATCTTGTGGAGTACCGTCATGGATTTGTCTGATGGAGGAATTTGAGTTATTTATTCAAACAGTAAATGTTCCAAAAATTGAAATTTAACATCGGAGATGAAACTCCAAATTACAATCGAGTAGTAAGTTCATTTTCAATGAGCAGAACAATCAAAAATAAAGGAAATAACGCGACCATCAATAATAAGCTTCTTGGGATACGGATTTGCTTCTGTACAAGCGATAATATATATTATTATTTATGAAATGCCAAAAGTAAATGCATTGTTTTCTTCAAAATAGAAATGTTAGATCATGAAATTAGATTTGAAAAATCTTTATATATACATGAGATAACATTTCAATTTTGAAGAAAACAATGCATTAACTTATGATAAAGAGCATAGAAAAAGTGTTTGAAATAATGAATAACCAAGCAATAATCTCACCTAAATTAACAGCCATCACAGTCTTTTGTCAAGAGGAAAATTTGGTTTAAATTATTAAATCACTTTTAAGATGATTCAACAATTTGTGTATCACGCAGGCCAAGTCAAAGTAACTTAAAAAAAAAAATGTTTAATTGTAAAAGTAAACTCTTTGTTCTGGAAAATATTAATTACATTTTATATGGGAGTGATTTAGTTGCTAAATTTAACGATATACGAATTTGCGACAAACGTTTGTTGACAATATAGAAAGATCATTTAGTATTTATAAAAATATTCTAAACGACGATTAGGTTTTGAATAAACTAATTTAGAAATGAATGTGGTAATTAATTGTAATGCCAAGTTATAATTAATTATAGCTTAATTTATTAGCATATAAATGTGCAATCATTACGTTTGTTGACGATATCGAAAGATCGTTAATTAATTATAAAAACATTCAAAACGATGATTAGGTTTTTTTATAAACAAATTTAGACATACTTACGGTAATTAATTTTAATATGAAGGGCTGACTCATTACAGCATTATTTATTGTTTAAGTTGCCAATTAATTTTAAAAACTCGTATAATGGTTCTAATTTTCTTTTATTATTGATCATAAAATTCTATTAATTCTGTTAAGGTTGCTCATTTATCTTAATATTTTATTTATTGTAAGTTAATTAGTTTTAATATAAAAAACATTTTTAAAGTATATTATTGTAAATTTAAATTTAATTAAAGAATAAGAATTGTTTTTTAAAGTCAGAGAATTAATAATAAAAAATCAAGAGGATTGGGTTTGAGTTCAACATTGTTAGTTTGGTGCATTACAGTGCGTAGTCAGTTGTTAAGATGTTTGTTGTACATCATCCGTAACCTTTGCTACTAACATTCCCAACTGAAATGGAAGACATCTTCAAGACCAGGACTTCTAAAAACAACTCTCTCATTTTTGTTTTTCTTATGAGATCGCCAACAGGTATTTATCACTGTGTAATTACTATGAGCTCATCTATATGATATATTTTGTCATAAATATTGCCATGTAAGCTCAATTAAATTGAAACTTTGATTTCCCAAGTACAATACTGATTATTGTAATTCAAATGTTACACAAACCTATTTTAAAATATGAACTCAACACGTACCAAATTTTGGTTGGTTGGGAGAGTTTTTCTGTTATTGTTGTTTTCCTATTCATTACTTGAAAATTGTAGGGAATTTCGTAAGCATTTCAACAATGGAAAAAAGTCAGAGAGTAGAGCGTAGGTCTTCGGAACCTGGGTACTGCAGCGGCGCCGGTTGGAATCCAGACGGTTTCATTCGTTGACCCTTCAACCATGGTGGTACCCTGTAAATAACCCCCAGGATGTCAGAAATGACTAGGTAGAGGGTTATAAAAACATACAAATATAATTTAAAAAAAAAAAAAAAAAGCCAGGTTTCAAAGAACACACAGCTCTTCAAAATTCCCGAACTGTTTCGCTAATTGAAATGTTCTAAATTATTGAGCATTTTGCTTGGTTTACATCTGCAGGGCCGTCTGCAACTTAGGCGTTTGAGGCGCAAGTCATAGCAATTTGAGAACTGCGTGCGAATCCGGCCTGGGTGGTGAACTTTTTTCATCTCGTGGCGGCCCCACGAAATGAAAAACTTGACTCCCCACCATGGTTAAAATAGGTTAGCCACCTCTAAATACCCCCCTCCCCCACCCCGTATATTAGAAATGACCAGGAAGATCATCAGAACAAAAAAAAGGTTTACATCTCCAATCTAATGATAGTTTAATCCATGATAGAGACACTACCTAAAGAACACTTTCTGAATGGATATTTGGAATCCCCTATTTTTTTAAAAGTAAATAAAGTAATTGAAAATTTCTTGGGGACTCCCATGTTCAATGAAGAACGTTTAAAGTCAGAGATCCTAAAAAGCCAAGTCTAACTGGTCTTATCGTTCAAGGTAACTTGGAGAACACTAAGCTTATTTCTTAATATATCACTCTGTAAGAAATGAAAACTTCGTTGATGAAAACAAAGAACATGGCACGCATAGTATGTGAAAAATTGTTGTGCAAAATTTATGATGGAAGGAGGATTTTTGATCCATTATGTGAACTGGCCAAACGGTTCCTCTTACAAAAGCATGGTTAATACATATTGGGCTACTGTCGTCTTCGGTAGATACTGAACCCCTGACCCTACATTCAAGCGGTACAGGTATTTAAAAAAAAAAATAGTTTCTTCAATATAAACTGCGAAAAATAATTAGCTCCAAAAGTATGTAATCTTCCTTGAGTAAAATTAAGCGTAGATCATATTAAACATCACTAATCGTCCCATTTCCAGTTTGATAAACAAAATTATAATACAGAGCCATGTTTTATTTTTAGACATCCATATCTAGACACTTATATAAAATTCAAATGTCTAACCATCTTGGACGTATTGTTACAATGAGTGCTATCGCGCAATATTTTTTTAATTGTTCACCCCACAAAAAAAAAAAGATTATTGTACTATAGTATATACATTTTTTCATGTTTATAAAGTTCCAGTTTATGCAACATACGAGATTACATAAGACGATAAAAGCAATGAAAAAGTTAATAATGAAACCTAACAATAGGTAAAAATGCGTCCAGAAATACCAGAACCAACTAAAAACTATAAACGAATTGTCAAGGAATATTGTTGTGGTAGGAAGAGTTTCCATGTTAAATGACAGCCGTCAGTTTCTTTAAGGACAACGGAAAAGCGAACCAGGATAATCCAGGTCTAATTTTCTCAGAGACCTTGTGTTTTTTTTGTTCTTTTTTTTTTAAACCACCATGTTTGAATAAAATTATTCTATTTTGTAAATGAAGAAAATAAGAATATTTTTTCTATAAAACTCAAAGTTTCCTTTTAATTTGAGGTCCGACTTTTAAATTTAAGAAATACGGTAAAGTATATTACAAGATTTAACACCGCCACCGGTATCAAAAGAAAACATACACAATTGAATGACACTGGTAAGGCACATGATAGTTAAAAACAAGCGTCTATTTTATATAGTTGTAATACAGAATTAATAAATTAATGAAAATCAGTATATTTTAAACAATAAAAATATATTTTTCCTTTAGAATGCCAATAGTTAGGTGCCTGACAAGCAGAAATAATTTATAAGATTATATTATTCATAATTTAAATAAATTAATTCTGTTCTCTACAAAATTGAGTATCTGACAGCCTGACTTTTGTTTGTATTAATATATTTTTAACTATCAGCCTTAATGATTATATCTGGCCATTGTCATTTATTAATTATAAAAGATATAAAATAATAGCGATAGTTATGAAATATTATATTATTAATTATAGAAATTAAACTATTTTAATATAATAGCAAATCAGTCAATTAAAATGTCCACATTTTATTTTCGTTGCAGTTAAATATTGAAAATGATATTCGGACAAAATGTAGCAATTCTTTAGTAAAAATGTATTTTAATTTAAGTAAGGTAATCTACTGTGTAAGTGTGCTTCATATTTTACAATGATTATCTTTAAAATCTTTAATTTAAAATCTAGATTTATGTTTAAAATATCACATTCAAACCCACAGTTAATCATAGAACGCGTTTGGCACAGTCTTAAGGGGTATGTGCAATAGTTGGGATTTAGAGGGTTGAAAATGTATCCAAATAAAAATATTCAGTCCTGAAAGTTGGATCAACAAGACTAAAGGTTTATTAGAAAAAAAAAATATCTGAAAACATTTTTATTATTTTTTTTTTTACAATTTCTATTGAGTAAAAACTCAGTCAGATAAAAAATTGGTAGATTAAATATAGATATATGTATTTATTGGCTTATATTACAACGTACCCATGGAGTCTGGCACAATTGGTATTAGTAAATTAGTTTATCAATATAACATAATACAAGTTAATAATAAAATACCATATTTTAATTATTGTAGTATTAGGATTTGCTGACTAGTAATTGATTGTGAGGGAAAAAGGGGAACAATTTATATATATATATTGAGTAGATGTCCGATCATGGATTGATTGGTTTGCTGTGTAATGTAGCAACCTAATGTAATTGCTGAACAAAGCATTTCTTTTAACACAAACGTGTGAACCGAAACTAAATACCTTAATAAATCCATACATACATAGGTATATAATATATTATGTAGTTAAAATTTAGTATTGCACAAATAATAATAATAAAAGATAAACTATACTTTCTAACAATAATTAATTTGATATAAAGTAAAAGGAAAATGTTGAAAGCTCCTGAAATTTAAATATCTTTAGATGGCAATAATGCTTTTTTTTTTAAAAAACTAACCGAAACAAATCCCTATGCAAAAACAAACGCACACATACAAATATATGATAACTTTCAAACTATGTATGTATTTGTACCTTTAAAAAAATCAAAAACACTCATAAGGAACTAGGACAGATTGTTTAAGTGTTTAATAGTTTTAATATTTAAAATACTCTCCAACGCTAAATCATCCGGCAGCATCAATATAAGTATAAAGATATATTTTTTTATTGTCTCCAGAAATTATGCTTGAATAAATATATTATGGATTAAAAACAGATTTTTAAATTTGTTATTTTACTTTTGTCTATCTTAACTTTTTAATAGAAGTTTAACTTTTTAAACTTCTATTAAAAAGTTTCTATAGATGAATTGGGTAGTATTTATGGAAAATGCAGCCATGAGCTCTGCAGAATGATACGGCTATTTTTGACTAAAATCATTGCAAAGGTATCTCATGAGCCTCTTAACGGTTACTTATATATGTAGTAGCACTAACAGAAGGTGTGGTCATCAACTTTATAGGACGAGGTTGATTTCAACGAAAATTGTCACAAAAGTTTCTTACAAGCATGCTAACTTTTGTTGCTTAGGTGCACCTCATTAGTCTGTTTTAATGCCCTTCTTCTTTTAAATTTTATATTTAATAATTATTCTAATCAATTTAATATTTATGAATATTATTAATATCATTTTAATACTTATGAATATTATAAATATCAAATTAATATTTATTCTAAAATAGTTCAAAGCTCCATATGTTTTGTTTAAATGAGTCCAAAGACAAGGTGCTCTTCAGTGCTTAGAAACCCCTTATTTCCATGGGAGGTCTACCAGACTTCAATAATCTAGGAACCAAGACCTTAATAATTTAATTTGTATCTACATGTGATGATTTCTAACCAAAACAACTCCTAACACAACCATTAGTCCAGAAACAGCACTTTCTTACTAAGTACTAAACACATGATGGGTTGTAGTGGTATAAATTTTTAAAATACAATTATAGGTATTTTTTTCTCTTTCCTTATTTTTCTCTATAGTAAGCACCACGCTATGTTAATTAATAACAGATCAGAATTAATATTATGATTACAAGAATCTCGCTCTGCAACCACTTAACATAATCCGTCTTAGCAGCATTATAAAAAAGTATACTACGATAGGGTTTTGGAAGTTCTTATGTTTTTTCTTCCAATTACCTATGTATGAAATATATGGTACGGGAAAGTATTGCGATCGTGCAAAATTTATAGCTCGAGTTTTCGATGGAAAAAAACGTTTTGAGGAACCCGGAGTCAAATAACGGAATCCTCGCAAAATAGTTGAGTGTCTGTGTGAACAGACTAGCTCAAAAACGAAAAGTCGTTCGAAACTGAAATTAAATATTAAAGGCGGGTATATAGTCTGAGATGTGAAAATTATTAAGATGTCACTTCAGAGACGTCTGTGTGAAAAATCGGACATTTTTTTTTTTTTTCGATTTTCCTGTAAACGGCCTCAACATTTTTTTATTAAACTTGTTCAAGTGGGCTTAAATGCCGAATTTAAGGAAATTCGAGAAAATCTAAAAAAGACAATCAGCAGTACTGTTTAATCTTATTGTTGATGTCATCTAATCTTTTTGTTAGTAATGCTATTACTAATGGCGTTGCCTTGCTTGATTACAACACAAACTTGCTAAATTTAATTATTGGAATTTCAACTAAGCAACAGTCTTTTGTAGCTGTGCAGTTATGTAAAGTTTGTCTCGTATCATCACTTTCCAACAGATTGTGTTGTAATGATATATCGCTTCCTTTAGAAACATAGTGCTACAAATGCCCGTCGAAAGCCTATTAGACATTTTAATTGAATAAATTAATTCAAGATCTTAAAGAAATATTTATTTCTTTTAGCATAAGTTTTGACCCGAAAGAATATAATTACTAAAAATGAGTAAAAATAAACTGCAGTTGAGCTGAAGAAAGATTAATGATATTCTTATTGGACCAGTTTTACGAATTGTTTATTTCTGTCCCATGGGAAAAATACTGAAGATTTTTAAAATATGACCTTAACCTTAAGAAGTTTAGAAACTAAATTCATATAGTCACTATTTCTAATATTTAAAAAAAAAATACTTACCAACACAGCCAATGAATCAATTAAAAAAAGTAGGTACTTTTCTATCTTCTTGGATTTGCGTTCTAAAGCACCAGTAACAGCAACTAACCGGAATTCTGTAAAATATAGAATAGTAAGTAATAAATTTAAACAATTTTTCGTCTACCTTTAAGTAATATTAAATTAATAATACTAGCGTAATACTATTATTAATATTAATAGAAATTCTAGATAAAACGTTACCGATATATTTCAAGGTTAAATTCCGTTCAGCACATTAAATTAATGGTAAATCCAAGAAATGTTTGACTAAAAAGTTTTAATTAAACTTTTATTAATGATAGTTCGAAAAATATTGACCACGTGTCCGAGGATTCTTGCCAATGCGCGCGGTAGCAGCCGAGAAATGTTTTTTAAAATGGAATTATAGCAACTTTTTAAAATAGTTTTCTGCCTTGTTGTTGTAGCAAGAAATCCATCTTATAGAATATAAATCTGCAAATAATTTTAAAAATTAGTTTTTATCACTGTTAACACGGAATCTTATTCCTGGGCGTTCGAAAATTCTTAAAATTAATTTAAAGCTTGTTAAAGAAGGGTAATACAAAAAAAAATTATAAGAATGTTGCAAATAATTCAAAATTACTGTTATTCAAATACTTGAAATCTCCCTTCGAATAATTTAAAAAAAGAATTTTTTTTTGTTGTAAAAGTAAGCTATTTTACCATGCCACGATATTGAATTAGGTAATTTAATAGTTTTTTGTTATGCTTATATAGGGGAATTTGAGCTCAAAACATTGAAAAAATACTGTGCGAAATAACTTTATTCTTAGATTAATTTTTATTAATATATTCTTGTTTAAGAGTAGTTTAGTTTATTTAAAAACAAATTTGATCCTTTTTTCTCAACTTTATTCTTTTCAAAACCTTCCAACGTTTTGACCACTTAGGTCATTTTCAAGGATATCTTTACTTTTTTGTTATTTTTTCTTTTACAGTTACTTTAAAGTTCATTTACATTTGCAAATGTAAATGAAAGAAAGAAGAGAAGTGGTTAGTACAAGTTTTAAATTTAAGAAAGAATTATATAGAAGAAGTTATAGATGGGACAAAGGCAATTAGCCGGCATTTTTAAGAATTTTAAAAGAAAAAATGACAACAAGGTAAAGGTATCCTTGAAAATGACCTAAGTGGTCGAAACGTTGGAAGGCTTTGAAAAGAATAAAGTTGAGAAAAAAGGATCAAATTTGTTTTTAAATATCTTTATTCTGTTCGTTTCTGAATATGTTATTTCTTTGAGAAAATGGCTCAACCGATTTAAAATTTTGAAGTCAAATCATTCAGATCAGCGAAAACTTCGTCAGTCGCAAAAGTCCAAGCTATGAGGTCTCAGCGGGTACAATTCAGGATTAATATAAGTTTACGGATAACTGAATCTTAACTGTAAAACTGAAGTGATATTTTACAGTATTGTAACGTTACTTATTTCGTTAACTCTTAATTAAACACAGCCATTATAAAGCATGCAGCTTTAACCAATTGTGTGTGTTAAATTGACCTTTCGGATATTATATTATTTATATGAATAAGCATGATATCAATTATATTTCGAATGAATTAAAGAGAAGAAGGGAACATATCTAAAGAGAGTTATCGGAGGGCTAAAATAGTTATTAGAATATGACTCTTCCATTTCGACATCTATTTCTAATTTCGAGATGATCAGAGATAGACAGACAGTGAAAATTAAGAAAGATATAGCATTCAAGAAAGGAAGTTATCCTGATAACCGACATTTGATCGAAGATATACACCTCGAAGGACACATCTGTTATCTTGGACAAGAGACCTTACACCTTAGCAAACCCATCAGCCTATTCGAGGCTGGGAAAACGACTGCAATGCTATGATCGCCTAACGTCTACTCACGTCTAATCACTTAGAATTCAACAACACTAATTAATTTAAATTAAAATTTTTTGGTGGGTTATTCGTGTACAAACTACATACATGTTGTCAATCAAAATATTTATAGGAAGATTTTATTGATCCAGATTAGTAGTTGAATATTAAAAGTTCAATAACTAAATCATCAAGTAATAATTGCAATTAATTGTCAATGTTTAACCAATAAGTGGGACTCCACAAGACGGTATCCTTGTTCTATTCTTGTAAACTGTCTCTGACCTTCCAAAACATTTGACCAGTCCTCGCCTCGGACAATATTCACACGTGGCTTTTATTAGAAAATAATAATATCTTCATTCGTTCTCCAACTCTATACCCGAATAAAATCACTGACAAATATTTAACAACGATGGGTGAACTAAAACAGCATGATAATAATGTTTAAAAAATGAACATTAAAAGCCGAGTTTTGTGTTGTTTTTTTTTTACAAAATTAATTTTAGATTTAATAGCGACATGAATTCGAATAAGTTTAACTTAGCTCTCAACTGCCATTTTGTAATGAATCCACCCCAAAATTAAACCTAGTAAAGTCAATTTCCAACATTAAATTCAGGAAATTTTATGTATTATTTTAATTTTAAAATTAATAAATGCCGATGATACATGTCTATTCTCAGTGAACAATGATCCTTACATTGTATCTCAAACCCTCCAATCCCACATCACCCTTGAAGAATGGTGCCAAAATTGGAGGATTAAAATTAATTCCAATAAATCCCACCAAATCACATTTACCCTTCGTCGTAAACCAATGACCTCTTGCCCAACAGTATCCTTTAATAATACCCCACTTATTCCAGTCGAACAGATCCGTTACTTAGGACTACATCTCGACAACCGACTGAGATGGAATCCTCATACAAGACTGAAAAGAGAGGAAACTGCTCGTCGATTTCGACTATTACAACATTTACTAGACAAACGGTCCAAACTTCCAGTTCTTTACAAAAGACTGATCTACTTGACTATAAATAAGACCTATCTGGGCATACGGAGTTGAGCTTTGGGCTCCACTAAATAATCGATCCTTACAATCCAAAATCCTTACAGTCCAAAATCCTTCGTAAAATCCTTAATGCTTACTTTGTCACAAATCAAGCCATCCATCATGATTCAATGTCCCATATGTTGCCGATTTGGCCAAAACCAGATACCATTCCTTCCATGGAAAACTTCCCAAGCATCCAAATCCATTTTTTTCTAACCTGGCTTCTCCTTCATTAACTAATAATCCTCCTAAGCGTCTGAAAAGAAGATGCCCTCGGGATCTTCTCCTCTAGAAATGTTATTGGAGTTCTATCAATGGGTAGATTCTCCACATGTTTGTATCATGTCACTATCTCACCTACAGCAAATTTACTTGTTGTATATATGTTATACATTTGTAAATAACAATAAATAAATGATAAAAAAAAATTAATAAAAATAAAATGACTCATAAAAGAAAAACCCAGAAAATATCATTAACTGCCTTCCAATAAGAAAACAACTTAATACTTTATTTTAAATTGATTTTTTAATAATCTTGTTTGATAAAAATATTCAATCTTTTTTTTTCAACGACATAACTCTGATCGCTTTGACATAAAACGGTCGTTATATAAAATCGGTATAAAATGAGTAACGATACAACTCCGAAAGGAGTTGAAACGAGGTGACATAAAATGGGGATTGGCTATGTTCAAACTGATGGTGTAAAGTTCTCAAAGCTATTAAGTACTGAATCTTTTTATTATTATTATTATTTTTTTTTTTTATCATTTATTGTCAAGGATCATAAAAGTGTGTAAATCAGGTATTATGATGAAAACGTATAATCTTCAACGCTGATATATATATTTTGTCTAATCTATACATAAAAAAAGCTTTGACAGACATTATAGTACAGTGTTTAAACAATGTTGCTGATATTGTGAATTTAAGGAATACAATTAGAAAAGATAATTTAAATAACTACCATTCAGACAGTTTATTTATTCAAAAGGCGTCCAACGTAAGAATGCGTGCGAAATAACAAATAAGTTAAGAGCTACGTATTTTAGTAAGAAAAATATCACCAAATACATAAATACTTGATATATAATTGAGGTTATTAAATATGAGTGTGGAGAATAAGCCTCTGAATAAGTGGAGAATAAGCTTTATTCAAAAAACCAACATGGTCAATGTAAAAAATTGAATATACACGAGTATTCAAGAAAAATGGAGAAATAGCTCTTTTGTAGTAGAATTTAATATTTTTGCTTTACACGTATTTATTTTATTTCATACCCTCCTTTAACTGAATAGAGACCACATCTCTTCGATTTCTAAAGTCTTGCTCTTAAAGGAAGTTTAGTAAAAAGAGTTTGCTGAAAATACAGACTGTGCATTAAAAATTAAAATAGCTAGGATAAATATTACGGATGTATTTATTATTAATAATTTCTAATAAAAATTCTTGCTAAAATCCACAGCGGATCGGTATAAAAAAATATTACTTCAACATTAAAAAATGTTGATTAGGATAAACGAATATCGTTAATTAATCTCAATTTAAACGTTTGAATTATTTTCACCTGATTAAATTAGAAATCCTTTTTTTTATTACATCTATATGTTCAGACATACATAAAATCGTGCCTAATGACGATTCCCAGGTTAGCGTTGTAAAACTTTTTCATATCTATACATATCATTCTTGAAATTAATTACACGACTGCATTATTTTATTATTAACACAATTTTAATATTTACATTAATTTAAATGTTGATTCATCGTTGATTTACTTTTATACTCTTTTAAAAGATAAACGTATCTATATTTGGCTTATCAGCTTTAAGACTTGTAATAAAATTTTCGTCATATTTTTAAAATAAAAATCTTGAAATAAACTGATCTAAACATATGGAAACTAACTCACCATAGAACCGCCGGTGCAACCTTCACCACAACGATTAAATATAATTTTCAATCTTCAATACTGAATTCAAATGCGTTTACCAGCCAAACAGTACTGAAATGTTTAAGAAGTTAGCGTTAAAGGTAAGGTACCCGCAGACGTGACTTGAACGAGAATAGATTTTAAAAGAGTAGGGGCAGTCTATTAGTAAGTTATATAAACATACATCACCATAACCAAAATGAATGTTTGCATAATATTCACGCAATTATACCTTTCAGGTATATTTTTTAACATAATATGATTGGAAACTTATTACAGCGTCGCAGTAGTTGTACACAATATTTTAAAGCACCTTGCACAAATAAAGAATTATACCGGGCGGAAAAAAAAACCTGCCGGTCTTATCTTACCTTTTAAATTCAGTAGTCCAATAGTTTCCACCATTTCAGTGATAATTTTTTCCAGGACAAGAGAACACCCATTTGTTTATTTTTTAAAGCAAATTCCAATGCTAGTCAGTTGGGTGTTTTATAATTGATTATAAAATATAGAGAACAAATAAAACCGATTCTTAATTACAAGATTAATATAATATAAAATAAGGACTTTCGCAGGCTATAAAACGCAGAAATAATAACTTGGAAGTTCGTAATTTTTATTGCAATTACTTTGTGGTAAGAAAGCAGAGACAATTTTGATTTTCATGGGCTAAAAAATAAATTGAAATCACATTTCCCCTTAATCCGTATTATACCGTGGATCTACTGCAATGTTTAGACTTTATATTAGCTGTGTTTAAACTCCGTGCACTAATATAAAATAAAAAAAACCAATGTACTGCTACAACGGTTGTGCAAGGAGGTGATTTGGTCAGAATGCTGACAGACAGTCAGATTTTCCTCAACTAAGCGTAACCACTTTATGGGCCTGGGTGGACCCCGGAGGGCTCCACTATGTATAATTACTAGTAAAAATTGATGAGTCTGCTAAGTATAGGTAGAGGGAATAAAAAATGACGGCTGTTTCAAATCCTTAAAAAAACATTAATTTTTCATTCGAAGCTCGATATCTTAAAAACTACAAACAACACTAGAAAATCTAAGAGAACATTATTTAAAGAAGAGTAAATTTTCTGAAATATTAGCCCTAAAAGAGCTATTTACGTCCAATAGTTCTCGAGATATAGATTTTTATAAAGCAAAATTTCTTAAAAATCTACTGAAAGATTAGTAGTTAGTTAATTTATTTTGAGAAATCTATATCTCAGGAACTATGTGACGTACAGATGTCTATTAGCACTCAAATTAAAGCTAGTTTAATGAGCTATAAAGTAGTTTATGATGTTTACCTTCGTAGGAATAGTAGTTGTCATGATATTTGCTAAAATAAATTGATTTATATTTGTTAGGACAATAAGTTTGATTTATGAAAAACTTCATTTCAGAAACGATTGGACGTACAGATGTCTGCCAGCAGTCAAATTAAAGGTAGTTAAATTTACTACAAATAGTTAATTATGTTTATGTGTGTAGGAGGAGTAGTTTTTATGATATTTGACAAAATAAACTCACAAAATGTTAATTTTTAGTTGTTCGTATAAAATGTTGGATATTTGAAAAATATATCACTAGATCCATAAGACACACATATGTCTCCCAACACTCAAAATAAGGGAAATTTAACTTTCTATAAAGTAGTCTGTGACACTTATCTTCGTAGAGGTAGTAGTTTTTATGATATTCACATATGAATATGAATTTGGCAAATGAAAACAACTATAAATCAATATATTTTAGCAAATTTCATGTAAGCCATTACTCCTACGAAGATAAACATCAGAAACTACTTTATAGCTCATTAAACCAGCTTTAATTTGAGAGCTAATAGACATCTGTACGTCAAATGGTTTTTGACATATAGATTTTTCAAAATAAATTCACTAATTACTGATCTTTCAGTACGCCCCATACAACATTTTTATGAAATGTTGCTTTTTAAAAAGCTATATCTCAAAAACTATTTAACGTAAATAACTCTATTAGGGCTCATATTTTAAAAAATTCAATCTTCTTTAAATGACGTTCTCTTAGGTTTTCTTGTGTTGTTCCTACTTATTAAGATACAGAGCTCCGAATGAAAAATTATTTTTTTTTAATGCTTTGAAACAGCCGCCATTTTTTATTCTCCCTACCTATACTTGGCAGACTCATAGATTTTGACTATTAATTATACATACTTTTCATTAAAGTAATTAAAAATTGGGGTGAGATAACTGCCTTTTTCTCCTATTGGGCTCTTTTACTATCAATCACCTGTAGGATGGATCTTACTCCTAGTTCTTGGCGTACCCTTTCATTCCTTATTCGGTCTCGCCTGGTTTTTTCCTAATATTTTCCGTAGGAATCTCATTTCCGCAGAAACAAACTTGCTGGCATAACGGTCAGCTTTCTGATCCGTATAATAGTACTGGGAGAAAAACTGATTTGAATACTAGAATCTTTGGTAGTGTAGAAGGTAAAATATATTTTTTCTAACGTCTGAAAAGTTTCAAGCCTTGTCTATAACCTCTTAGAACTCTTCAATTATGCACATAAATACAAAATTTTTATATTTATTTAACAACTAAATAAACCCATATCAGTACAACACATGAAGAGTCTTGGAACCCGGTGGTTTCATATTATTATGATTTTTTTTTTATCAGGTCCATTACCGAGAGCAAATGGCCGAGATAGGGATAATTGAGCTCGTGTCATGAATCATTTAAATGGAATATTATTTGTTACTTTCGGGACATTATTTATATCATTTTTTCATGAATCACAGAATAATTTGTAAACGAAACAATTTTTTCATCGTTAAAAAAAAAATGCAATCGTGTGCTGGGACCACAAAACGTGCAATACAACAAAATTACCACCCCAGATTTTGAACATTTCTCAGAGATGTGTAGGTTGTAGATGTCTTCTCGTTTTTGAATCAGAGAGCCGTTAAGCTCTCATACAAAAAGAGAACAAGTTTTAGTATTGTTGCAGAAGCTTCCTTAATTTATCTAGATAAATGTGGTCTTTTTGCTGTATATTCCATGCCCTTTCCAATGACATGCAACAATATGTAGATAAGGATAAGTTAACATTACTCAAAACCTAATTTGAAATTTATATTTTACTTTTATTCAGAAAAGAGGAAAATACTGTACAACATATTTATACAATTTTTTCAAAGATATGATTTAATTTTTTTTCTTTTAGAATCAATCATAAGAGCATAACATCTATTATGGAGTAGTTAATCTAGCTTTTAAATAATGACACTTATTTACTTTTTAATAGTTTGATGAATCACGATATTATCTGAATATATATTTTTTCCTGTATCAGTAAAAGATAAATAAGTATTTACACAAGAATTTATGTGTTTCACAAGAAGAAATACTTAGGTACAAAATACCAACTAAACGTCACGATTCTGCCTTTCTAGAAAAATAATCATTATAAACTGTTTTACATGACCTTTTCTGTTCAATATTTTTACCGATGCAGTTTTTCAAAAATATTTTTTTCTAAAATACTAGAAATCAACATTTTACGAATTTATTTTGGCAAATATCATGAAAACTACTAGCAGTCATAATTATAAAGAATTATTAATAGAAATCATTTAATACAGCAGTGTATTAACTGTAATCAAGTATTTTATGAAAAAGATAAAAATTATATTTAATATAATATGCTGTTAGGATTTAATTTTATTTATTAATTCATTATTTCGACTTTTTTTTTATATAAGAAATTATACATCTTATAAAAATGACAAATGCTTCCTCCTATAATCAAATATTCTAGATTTTTTTAATAATAAATTTAAATATTTAATTTTGGGCAAATATTGAATCATCCAAATTTTGTAGTCATATGTGTTAATTATGTAATGTTTTCATAGTTACCAAATAAATAAAGTGTAACAATAGTAACAAAACATAACATCTAGATAATAATTTAATTTTTTATAAA
>NW_027107986.1:631499-663885 GCF_000696795.3 Halyomorpha halys | reverse complement strand
ATAATATAAATTTTTATAAAGAACTTATGGTATCAACTATTAATTAATATTTCATTAAACTGTTTAGTTGGTTTATCATTTTCTTAAACAAAAAGACACTTGCCTTTTGCCAATTACTCCATTGAATATAAATCGAACCATTAGTTTTTTATGTATCTGTTATAAAACGGAAAAATAACAACAGTTAAAGGAAAACTTTAATTATAACAATTACGAAACAATTAACTAATTACTTACCATAAATACAAAAATCCATACAAGCAAAGTCAATTTCCTGCATAAGACATAGATTGAGCCATAAAGGTCGTTTTGCAACGATGCTAACAGCCTTCAAACACATTGGGAGGCGTAGACAGATAAAGAGCAGAGACGTATGGCATATTGCTGATGAGATACTAGATACTGTTCTCTAATCTAGGCTATAAATAATTCAGCATTTATTTATTGGTATAAATATTTAGAAATTCCACGTGATAAGACGACACCAAAAATATGACCTATGTAGTACGCACACAGTTGCACGCACGGGAGGCGACATAACAAAACTCTAGCAATTCGAACCACCAGCAATTGACAAACCAAACTGCTATTCGAAGTCTACAAAAACTAAATTAGCAACAAGACTTTCAAATATATCAATAAATAAACATGCTTTGAGTTAAGAATTCTCTATCGCAGACGAATGGCATATGACCGGATATCCAACTGACAAAACGCATCACACCAAATTGACTAACAATCTAAAAGTATAAATTAGAAAATACAAAATTTAATAAACTTAACTGAAAATTTTACAACTAAAGACAAATAATTATGGAGGACCACTAAAAAACTGCTGAATATCAAAAATTTTAACCACCCACTTCTTACCGAATCCCAAACCTGGACCAGAACTGACGAAGAAAGATCACAAACATTCGGACACCTTTCGAAAACCTTTACTCCAGATCCAGATATCCTTAAACCAATTCACCTTGAATGTATTGAAACAGAACTAAATATTCCGCTCCAAATGAACCTCCCACTTGAAGCATTTCATCCTTCAGAAATATCAAGTATCGTTCAAAGATTACCTACCGGCTCCTGGACACGACCTAATAACATCCCACGTCCTAATACTTCTCCCTCGAAAAGCCATCATATTCCTTACCTACATATATAACGCCGTACTCAATTCCACATATTTTCCTGACCCATGGAAATTATCTACAGTCAGAATGATTCCCAAACCCCAAAAGCCGCTAGAATACCCACCCTCCTACCGCCCTATCTCTCTATTACCGATCATGATCCAAAATCCTCGAAAAACTCAAATTGAAACCCCATCCTAGAATCCATATATATAATCCCTAATCACCAGTTCTGATTCCGAACATCCCATTCCAATATCCAGCAATGTTATCGTGTGGTGGACGTTGTCGCGTCATCTTTGGAGCGCGGAAGGTACTACGCGGAAGTCTTTTTCGATGTAGAACAGGCTTTTGATCGAGTCTGGCACCCGGGACTGCTTTACAAACTCCGTAAATTCCTACCTCCTACATACTTTCTCATCATTCGTTCCTTTCTCATTGAGAAATTATTCCAAGTTAACCACAATAGTTCTTATTCATCCCTCTAGTCTCAGTCCATTAATGTTAGGTGTAGTATCCTTGGTCCCATCAACACCATTTATATAGATGACATCCCAACCAATCCTAACACTATCCTCTTGACATATGCCGATGACACATGTGTTCTCGCAATTAATAATAACTTAAATAATAATAATAACAACTTAACTTGAATCCTCACACAAGACTGAAAAGACAACCGCTACTGGACAAACCGCCTAAACTTCCAACTCATTACAAAAGACTGATCTGCATGACTGTAATGAGACCAATCTGGATATACAGAGTAACCATTATAAACTCCCTAACTACCCAAATCCACTAGTTTCTAACCTTACTTTCTCTTCTATTCCTGACAATCTTTCGAAGCGCCTGAAAAGAAGATGGTCACGTAGGTCTCGTAGCTGTTAATGTAAAAACGTCATTAGACGTTTACCAATTACCAATGGGTAGTTTCTCTACACGCCTGTATCACTCTATTTTTTATATAAAAAAATAATTCTCTACAGAGAAAATAACACAAATAGACGTAGAATCATTGAATCCGTTAACATAACAAATAATCTCGAAAATTCTTTAATCGTCCTTTAGACGTAAAAAATTTAAATAATTTTATGTCAGTACAATATATTTATTGAATTAATATAAAAACTGATAATGGTTCTAAATCGAACTGATTTCTCAATTTTCGCTCCTTCCTACTGACTTTTCCACTCTCCTATCCACGCGCAAATTCATACTAAGCCAGTCACACTTACAACATATTAGGGGAGACTTATCTTTAAGTAAATGTCAGAAGTATGTTTTAGCACGATAGAAGTCTCTATATTGATGACTTTCAGCTAATCAAAATAATGACTTATGACAAGTGATGAAATTTTAACTTCATAATTTGTATTTTTCATAAGGTGATAAAAATCTTGTAAAAAATACAAAAGTTGTAATTTTCAGAATATAGAGAATGGCTCCTAGAAGCCATACGTTCCGGTTTCTAGAAGCCATTTTATAGAATTCTTCTTACTTAAATACCCATAAGTAATAAGTTGGTAATTAGCTTATTTTTTAGTCAAGCAGAAATAGCTTAAAATTTGGCTGTATCTAGAAGTAAGAGTTAATCAATTTCAGTAAGTCTGAATGGGTCCCTTGGTATAAACAAAAATGCACTTCAGTATTCTTGCACTGGACACCGTACTCCAATCACATTACGTTTCCTTTTAAAATGACATATACTTCCATAATTGTCTTTTGAAAAATCTGACACATTAGGCTTATGCACTTTCAGGGAGTAGTAAAGTTTTTACTATTTACTTTAGACAGATTTAGAACAGTTTTACATTAGAATCCATTGAAAGAAATTAGTTTACAATTATTTTAGGTTACTGGCAATTTTATTGACCTATTTATTTAATAATCAATTTTATTCACATTTGTTAATTAAAGCATTACTTATAGAGGTAGAATGTCATGAGCATATTATTGATGGACTTCAGATTATTTAGAACATTATAATTATCAGTAGAATTTAAAAAATAAAATAAAGCCTTAAGCCCCCATTGAAGACAAGGCAAAATGGATATTGTGGATAATGGTCACTAACTACCGTTCGGTTTTTTTAGTTAAAGGATTGGGGTTAACTGGTATGATAGATAGCATGGGATGGAGGGGGGGGAGAGGAGGATTTCAAAATTGCAAGCCAACAAGAGATACGCCGGTTGCCCGTGTTTAGGTCCGAAGAGACTGGTCACGTCAGAGAGCGGATTCACTGCACTGATGGTATCAACACTAACTGGAACTAGGAATAGAACTGTGATGTTGGCAAGCGGATTTCGACAATAAATCAGAGGGAAAGATTATTAGATTTGTTTTTTTTTTAGAATTCGATTCAGATATACCAGAGGTGAACCTAATTAAAAAGAATAAGCGATAATTAATTATTTAATATCCTTCCTCCTTACTACATAAATTCCTATTTTAGGGTATCTCGAGATTAAAATTACTTTGTCCCTGTTAAGAATATAGCAGTTTAGCAAAATACAACGAAACTGTATACGTACGAATGCAGTCGGCAGGGATCAATTTGTCTCGGCTTTTTCTCATTTAAATTACTGCACCTTTCTTCCATTTTACTCCTTTAGTTATTCATAGAATTCTTGAATGTTTTGTATCTGTCCATTTTTATTATTGGTGGCAATAAGAACTGGTTATTTATTTAAAATAAACAAAATTAAAGATATTTCAAAGGAAGATTTTACTTATTGATTGATGGTGCGGGGGAGGGGGTTGCAGTCAGCAAAGAAAAACAAAAATAAAAAAAATATTTATTTATCCCGACGTTTCATCAGCGAGGCAAATGGGGAATGTTGGCTAAAACTGAAGATTTTATTTCATTACTCATCATAAGAATACAACAGTTTAACAAAGTATAACAAAGCCGGGTACATAAGAGTAAAGTTGGGATAGATCGGTCACACTAGGCTGTCTCTATAATAAAGTAATTATCGAATTCTTTCATAGTTCATATTTAAATATTATTATTACTGTTACCAGTGCTAAATGGTTAATTATTTCATAAACAAAATTCAACTACTTTAGAGGAAGCGTTTTGGAAAATTTGGCATTTGAGCCCTATTAAAATATTCCGATGAGGATAAAACCTAGCTAAAATATATTTTTGGCTAAGTCCATCATTGACTTATACAGCGGGGTGTGATTATCAAGATTCATTTCTCGGAACCGCGGCGAAATCAATACTGACCGATCCAGGTGGGAATTGAACCCACAATATTCTGCACCAAGTGATCTGGAACCATCGCCCCTGACAGTTCAGCTATCAGGTCTGCCAGCTGATATTCAAGATCATTTAGTTATACGTCAATAAACTGATTTTAATAAAATTCGTTGAAGCCGTTTTTAAAGTCGAAAAAGTTGTTGTAACTTTGTTGCACAACCCAGTCATACACATTGCTTAAATAAATAATTTAAGTTTTGTACAACCATTCTCTTGAACATTGAGCTAGGCTGTTCAAACACACAGACAGACTATATTGCGATACTAAGTTAGTCAGGCTCTCAAAAAGCGTACTTTTAAAGTTTTGCACGATCGCAATACTTCCCCTTACTATATATATTTTATACATCACTATATTGTAAGTGAAAGAAAGAACAAACATCGGCCAGAAACTAATTGATTTGAATATATTAATTAAAGTTAATACGAGAGTTGTATGCAGCACTAAACAACCCTTAAACAAAACTCCCATCATGGCGTATTCCTAATAGCAATCAATATATGTTACAAATTGTATGACCAATCAAGACGCTATTGCATCACAATACAATATTTTTACGAATTTCTGGATAAATATACAGGACATTCTCTCATATACACCAAAGGTTCCATAGATAAATATATAATAGATGACTTCATAATCCAAACAAGCCTTCCCTCCGAAAGTAATTCATTTACAGCAGAACTGACTGCAATTTACCCATGGTTCCGGGAACAAATAAAAATAATATCCGACTATTCACAGATTCTATGAGTTCATTGGCACTATTGAAATACATATATAAAACACATCCTATCGCAGTACTCATATTCTAAATAATCTCCAAGTTATAGTGGACTGACCGCATAGTTTTGTTCATCTGGATTTCAGGACACAAGAACATCCTGGGAACTTAAAGCTTAAAAAGTAAACTGATCAAATGGCAAAAGGTGCTTCATCGATTTCACCATCTGGCTGCTTTGGTTGCCCCCACAACCAACTATGAATTGGACACACTCGACTAACCCAAGAATACTTACTATCAGGAAAGTCTAGACCAACATGTAGATCGTGTAACGCACCACTAACTGTCAAACACATAATGGCAGACTGCAATCTGACACCGGATTACCATATCATTTGGCAACTTTAATGAACGATTATAGTCCTAACATTCCAGAAATATTGTATCACCTTAAGAAAACAAATATGTACGAATATATATAAAACTAATTCGATTCATTTTAAAGTTCATTAGATCAATTAATGTCACTTTAATATCAATTAATGTGAAGAATTTTCTTTTCAATTTTATTTCATTTATATGTATATTATCTATTGCTACTATATCAGGTAGAATATTCTGGTATAAATATAAATAAATAAATAATGTTTCCCAGATTATTAGATATCCTTAGATATTGAAGCTCAGTATGCATACGCAAACATCACCATCGCTGTGGGTTGCCTTATTTTATATTAACAAAAAAGTTGGAAGCTATTAGAAGATGGAAATGTTTGGAGCAGAATGGTAAGTAATAAATAAATTACTGATAAACATTAATACACACAAAGATTGCAATAACATTGGTCGAGTTGTAAGGTTGGTCATAAGGTAAAGAAAACAATACTGTTTAAGGTCACCAATCTATTTTAAGAAATAATAAATTTTATCAATAATTACACTACGTGGTTCAAAGAGGACGGAAAAGGAATTTTACACCGACATGCCCAAGGTTATCGGGAAATCACGTGTGACATAAAACCAGCTCTGTTCCATTCCACTCAGTCCTCTTCATACATCCAAGTTTCTTAAAAGGAAATTTACTGTCAATTACAGATTTTGTGGAAGATGTCCATGGAAGACAATAGATATCCTAAAAATATATTAAGCAATTTTATATTTCTAGAAGCTGAATATGAATTTTAACAATGTTGAAATTGTGTGGAACACCTGATTTAAATCGAAGACGCTTGTTCAGCCAAAAAACCTAAATTTACAAATGTCAAAGAATAAAACAATAGCGATATACTAATATCACATAAATCATATCTCCAAAATTAGTTTCATGACGGATTACTAGGGCAAAGAGGATTTGGGATCTTTGGATAGGTCAAGTTATGGACGTTCTCGAGAAGGAAGAATATCTTGAACGAAAACATGTAAGTGAACTTACACCCTCCGGCTAGTGCAAGACTGCAGCATGTTAACACAACTGTCAAAAATATCGGCAATAACAATCATAATATTGTGTCAGGAACTTCATCAACTTCACAGATATGAGCATATAAAGTTATAAACAGAATGGGTATCCAGCAACGGCCTCATTCAGACAATATCATCTGCTCAGTTGAGGATTTGAAACTTTCTGTGGAAAGCAGTTATCCTAGTTAAAGCGAGTGGTGTCCGCATGTATAATGTACTGTTTAATGTGTTGAGCATAATTCTGATATTGGTTCGGTAAGGTTGAAGTGTGTTAGTTAAGTAAAGTTAAAGTGTGAAAAGTTTATAATTTTATAAAGTTTTATATAAACATAACTCTATAAGAAAACATATTAAAATAATAAATTGTAATAATAAAACAAAAAGAAGAGTTAAAAATATGGAACCTGTTATCAAATTGAAACTTCCAGATTAAAACAGAATGTAATTTTCTTACTAATGGTTAATACATATTTTTTTCTAATACTTTTGTACCTTTGTATACCGCCAACCCTAGCGTCAATCAATCATATACAGCCAACTAATAATCTTCCAATAGACTATATGTGTATTATTTCTTCTAGAAGAAATAGAAAATAGGAAAGAGGCCACTTAAAAATATAATATTATATACACTGAAATCTTAAATAAAGTAAAATAATCTTACTTGCTTGCTTCAATGTTCAAATAAGATTTCGAGGCAGACGATTATACCTAAATAAATCCAAACTTATAGAATCTTTCAGTTTAAAATAGAGACTGCGTCTGAAACAAAAGGAATAGGAAACAAATCAGTACAAAAGTATACAAAATTAAGATCCAAATTCAGGCAGAAAACATAAATCCAGAACAATGGTGACACATAAATTAAATGCATGTAAAAAAAAACACACAAAAGTGGACAAGTGCCATAAGGGGAAACAGAAGAGAAGAAGTGGTTGTTGCAAGAGTAAGAATAGGACATTCCAGATTAACTCACCTCCACTTAATCACAAAAGAGGACCAGCCTATATGCCAAACCTGTCATTCCCCATTATCAATAAAGCATATAATTGAAGAATGCTCATCATTTCGTCAAGCCTTTGAAAATAATAAAATTCCTCGTACAAGAGAGAGAATTGGCCCTTAAAGACTCAGCAGAATCCATAGACAAAATAATAAAATTTCTGAAAGAAACTCAACTTTATACTAAAATATAATCCACCAACACCGACCAGTGTAAAAAGGAAATAGTCTACATTCAACTATCAAATATACATCTACAACTATCAAAAGACAAGAAGATAAATAAAGTAAAAAGGGTGTAATAACCTAGATGTTGATCGCCCTAAATAAAAATCTAATCTAATCTAATAAATTAAATGCCCAATATCAAGTCCCATTGACTACAGACAATGTGCTGTATTTCATCTCCTTTAAAGTAATCCTGTATTTTCCTGATGATACATGAACTGGCGAAATGTTAGCTGCTTAGTTATTACCTATTTTTTTAAATTAAGTCCAATACTTAAATGAAATGATATAAATATAAATAAGAACAACGATCGGTAAAACAGATGATAGTAAAAGAGCCGAATTTAAAAAAATAAATAAATAACGAAAGCAATAAAAAAGCGAAAGAACATAATCAAAGTCGAATAAAGAGCATAAATATAAATAAAAATTATAATGGAAATGACAAGCTAATTATCAAATCTTTTTATCTATGTCTATATTTCTACATTTTTTATTATTTTTAACAAAGCAAAATAGTTAATTATTTTAAATAAATAAAATTAGATGTACTTTAGAGGAAGATTTTTTAATTTTAATTCGGCATTTAAGCTCTGATAAACTATTTCCATGATTATCCTCATATTCCGATTTTCATAAAAATCGTTAGTGCTGTTTTTGGAAAAATGGAAAAATGTGAAAAATCGATTCTATAAAGTTTATCGGAAAGGTTTCCATAACCTCCTGGATATATACCTGCACTTGGATTTGCATTATGCGATATTTTCAGCTGTTTTTTTTTTATTTCATATGAAGTTGGGGTCGGGGGTTTCATTTTTTGATGCCCTCCCTTGCCGCAGACACCAGAAGACCCCAAAGACGCCGCTACTGCAATGCCGCTGGATATTATCTATCGTGGTATACAAGCTAGGACCAACATGGAAGTCAATAGGCAGGGTATTTAATGCACTTTCTATGTTAGGGTGTTAAGCCAACCTTTAGAATAAATTTACTTAAGTCTGCTTTATGCCAAAATAAATTTTGTATCAAAAATTTTAAGTCAAAGATTTTGTAATTTTGAATTTGCTCATTTAAGTTAGGTTTGTAGTCGAAATGCCTGTATGTATAATTTTAAAACTTCGCGAATACTGTTTAATGTAACTGTAATCTGTCATTTGTTGTGTTAGTTTGTAATTATTACCGTGTGTTTGTAATTATGCAAGGTAATGTGAGGTATAAATCTATGTAATCTCGATAGTTTGGGTTGAGGTCATCCACGTTTGGTGGAGAACTGTTAGGAGATAATACCTCACACTCACTAATGAAAAATCTTGTATTTTATGAGCTAATAATTATTTCAATAACTTATAATAATAATTAAAATACAAACAGTATAGGTAAAAAAATATGAGGTTTAAAATTTCACAAAAATTTGAAAATTAATGACCTTTCTTGAAGAAGGTCATTTCATTTAAATAACCACAATTACCTTCTATAATAATAGTCATTATAAACCAAACCTGTAATTGGGAGGTGTCAAGGGCAAAATATCTATATTCAAACGGGACTATGAGTAAACACTATTATTATGAACAATTTACTTACTGGTATCGTTCGTAAATTCTTTACGAACTGACCACATTCTGTTATTTTATTATATTTTTAGTAATAACCACTTCAGTATCAGAGTTTATAATTGAATTTGATTTTATGTATTAAACTTTTTAATTTGTATGTTTTAAGATATGTCTTTATATGCGCGACATTGCGAATTTATAACCAAGTTCATGAACAGTACAGACCTTTTCCTTGTTTACAGAAAATTAAAAGTGAGGAAAATTGTGCAAGAAACTAAAAAAAATCTTGACGTATGAGTAGCTGATAAGAAGTTTAGATACTTTAGCTATCAGCTAATAGAGATACAGTAACAACCATTTCATAGAAGCACTTCAAAAAGTACTAAAGCGAATTATGTGCTTTTGGGAATGGAGAAAAATAATTACACAAACTCTTATTATTGGATTTCGGTTTGCTGATTATTTTAAAAGGCTGAATAAGACAAGATGGTAAGACAATATATATCCCCTTTCTTGGCAGTACAACTCATGTAAAATCAGCACCAGGAGCTTAAACCCCAGTCGTTTTTGAGCAGTGCTGCAGCCTTCCAGTTGTGACACCATGGGTTGCTCCAGCGCTTGTTACATCTCCATGTCTTGTGTAGATCCGCACTTCTTAAAGTTTCCACAGTAACCGATCTTCAGGTATCCGGCGAATGTCTACAGTCCATCATATTCTGGTGTCGTGATTATCCTTACATTAGCCTCTCGATATGGTCCATGCTGCTTATTCACCATTTCTACCGTTTTTAGTAAATATCGGGTATTATAAAACACTTAAATATTGATAAATGTAAACGTTATTTATATTCGAACTCGGAATTGAACAGAAAAACGGATACTATACCGGTCCACAGAGATGTACAATAAAAAAGAATAATCTAAACAGTTACAGAATGCGACCACTGAGATTGTAAGAAACTTCATTTAAATGATAGAAGATGGGGACTTCTATGCCGCGCGATATACAACATAGGCTACTGTGTATAACTTCTAGGAGATATGTTGAACAAAGTAGTGTCCTTCGACGACTGATCTTCAGCTAATACATCTGGGGTTTATGTGCACCATATGAAAGTCGTGATAAGGAAGGGACTTTCAGGAAATAGATGCCGAAAGATTACTGAGAGGAAGGCGGCTTCCCCAGGAATTGGAGGATGCAACAGACTAACAAATTATAAGAATGTGTGGAACATAATGAAGTTGTGAAAGATGGCTATCAACACATTCAATATGTAGGTACAATAAAAAGGAGAAAGTAGTTAGCACTACCCAATAAGGGTTACTGTGAAAGAGAAATCCGTGAAAACTTTCCTGTCCCAGAGGGTGACAGTCAAAGCAAGAGCTCAAAGTGATCATTTAGCATTTTAAGGATATCATATCAAGATCAACTAAATGTAATTACTATTGCAACGAAATATCCTAAATTATGCTGTTTAAATAGGTGCTTGAAGATTATTGAAAATGACAGGTTCTAAACATGAGGAAGGGCGGAAAATTGTACATGAATAAATACTGAGCATTTATCAGGTGGATGTATGACAAAAAGATAGAGTTGCACAACATTGCTTGCATTGAAAGGCACCATAGGTCACCACTTTTCATTTAAAAATTACAGATGGTTCCGCACAATATGAATACCAAGCGGCCGATTTTAATATTCAAAGCAAACTAGCGGAGAAATTTTCGCACAAAAAAGTAAGATCAAAATTGTCGACATGGACTAGGGAATTGAGCATTATCACTAACAAGGAAAACAACGCTCTCAGAGGCCGTTCAAATTAACATAAATGTCTATGCTCCATTGCCCAACGAGTCAGATAAATAACGAACAGTGGTGTAAGAAAACTTTTCTCAGGTCAGGTACAGTTGGTTTTAATATGTCAATTAAATTTGTGAAGCTTGGTAATACAATGACTCCTGAAATAGTCACTAGTTAACATAAAATGAGTTCAGGGCTGGGCTTCAAGTCTAAAGATCATTTGAAGGATTAGAAGGGTATATTTTAGTCGATTACGAACAATTGATTGATTAATATTGAACTGGTAAAATTGAGTAAAATAAATGTACACTATTGGAATAAATGGATAGGACGAAACTGAGGCATTTGGGTGAGAGGATTCCAGGGCTACAGTTCAGAAGAAGCCATCTGAGAAGCATTGACAAGGAAGATAGTCCAAAAAGAAGAGCAGAGGGTTAGAAATATTGCAGCAGCTGAAACAATCAGGGCCACTATCAACAGAGCCGGGGCAAAATAGTGCAGCTGGTCCTTTACATTCAATAATATTAATACGTAGGTCAAGGTAGATAATGAAAACTATATATTACAACCAATAAGCTACATACCCGTTTAAAAATAAGGCTATACCGTCATAAAATGATAAAAGTATGTGATATAATTTATTTAACATTTTTTATTAAACTCGTACTTCTGAAATACTCTTTTTGTATCTCCGATCAGCTTCAGAAAAACGGATAACCTAAAAAGCGGTTCTTAATTAAGAAAAAAAAAGTGATCAAAATGTTGTACAATGTTTTACTCAAAAAAAGAACAAATCCATTTTAAACGTAGAGTTTATGGCTGACATATTTATTTTATTACAATCTATTACTCGTGGGAATAAAAAGCCGTCTAAGAAGGAGATAGTTAGAGCTGCGATGAAGAAAGTTTAAACAATTTATTAATTGTGAACGTTTCGATCCACAATGTAGGTCTCCATCAGGGCTGTAATGGACCGTAATGTAGGTGTACAAAAACTGTAGGTCTCCATCAGGGCTGTAATGTAGGTGTACTAAAACTGTAGGTCTCCATCAGGGCTGTAATGTAGGTGTACTAAAACGGTGTACAAAAACTGTAGGTCTCCATCAGGGCTGTAATGTAGGTGTACTAAAACTGTAGGTCTCCATCAGGGCTGTAATGTAGGTGTACTAAAACTGTAGGTCTCCATCAGGGCTGTAATGTAGGTGTACTAAAACAATGCTTTTTGAAACGTTGGCAGTTAATAAATAGTGTAAGATTATTTTAGTTCTTCTTAACAGTTTATTTATTTTCTTTTTTGTAGACATCTTTGGCTGTATATCTTTACATCTTTTAACATACTACTTGCATACTTTATAGATTATTTTGGCAGTTTTTACGGCATAAAATTCCGGTGCCTAGAGAAATTTAACATATGACAGTCAACATATAAGCAGTGAAGGCTCGTGAAATATCAAGGAACTATTTATTAAATCGATTTGAGTTAAGTTTAAAAATATTATGCACAAAATAGTTTAGGTTTTAGATATTTCGGGTCCCTATATGTTCCAAAATAGCGCGAACAGAGCCTTGTTCTCTCTGTCAAGAATACAGAAATACTGAAAAATATAAAAAAATCTAAAGCCAGCTCACATATGCGCCTGCGAGACTTGGGCTCTACCAGGTACCCTTAAAAGCTAAATCGAGAGATTTGAAAGGAAAGCCCTCCGTACAATTACAGGAGCTATCTGGGATCAGCGCCTTAACACATGGAGAAGAAGAACTAACAGTGAACTGCTTGCAGGGACTGGTCAGTAAATATCACATTATATGAAGTCAAGGCGTTTAAGATAGGCAAGACATGTGGCTCGAAGCAATCCATCAGGACGCTTCTACACGACGATGAATGCCACTGGCAAGAGGTCCCGTAGGAGGCCATAAAACCAGATGGATAGACAGAATCAACAAAGAAGCAAACGATCTGCATGCAGCAAACTAGAAGGCAGTAGCCCAAGACAGGTAGGCGAGGGCCGTCTGTAGATCAGGGAGTTAATGCGCTGGTCTTTGAACCTGGGAACTGCAGCGGCGCCTAATAAAAAAAAAGGCTTCGAGAATGTTGCTTCGGGCGGCTAAAGGTCTACAAGATTTAGTTGAGTATTTGCAAACGTATATTTGGCCAATTTGGGTACGTGTGTATTTTAAAACACAGAGGGTAATAAAAGTAAAACATAAATGTATTATTGGCGGTTTTTTTATAAGTTTTGGTTGTACTTTTTAATTTTTGTTTTTAATGAACAATTTAAAAACAGAAAAAATAAATAAAATAGCATAGAAGAACCTATGACAATTGAATAATTAACTCTAATTAAACTGCGGGTGGCTCAAAAGTACACGTGACCTATTTCTCCCCCACAGATTCAATTATTCAAGTTAATGGAGAAAATCTAGACAATTAAGGTAACCTTCTACTAATGAGGGTAATAATTTTTAATAATGTTATTGTGCATTGTTGGGTCCTTCGATGTGAAGATGTGAGGTTATCGAGTAATCCTATTTTTAACCTAATGTTTAATTCATATAAAGTGAATAATAAACAATGAATAATGGTAAAAAAAAAAACCTATTCCCATTACCAAAATTAAAATAATTTGTGAACAGGTCAGATAGAGAAAATTAAAATGATTTTAATCAATAAACTCTGAAGTGGACAAATCAATTGTAGATAGAATGCAATTTTAATTTTTCACATTGAAATACAATCTGTTGTAAATCAAAAACTAATAATGATGCAGTTTTCCGGCAGGTGAAGGAAAACGATAAACAAAAATCCTACAGTAAAGACATACAAACATTACACTTATAGCAAACACAACATTATATAATGTAATCCATGAAAAAAGCAATATTTTATTTTATGAAGTGTATAGAGCTAATTTTACGTTGAAACGAAGCATTTTCTTCAACGGGTCTTAAGATGCGGCCTAAGATCTCCCGCCCTAGCCGGTCAATAAGTTCAGCTGATGGTTTAGGCAGTGTGTAGGTTTCTGATGCAATTGTAAAAACGGGTCAGACGAGTGTTTTATAGTTTGAGCTTGGCCGTGCGAGCCAGTTGCGTATTTCTAAAACGGTTTTAAAGACTGAAATATGGTCGATTCGCTGCCATTATATAGCACTTTACTTTTTCCTCGTCAAAGGAATCTTTGATCATCGATCCAAAATATTTAAAACTTTTGAAAAATTGAAATCTGTAACTTCCATTTCCGTAGTGCCTCTGCGGGTGAACTGGCTTCTTACACAAAATGAGAATTCTTGTCTTATTCCTGTTAATTTGGAGATCCATTCTTATGATATCCTGCAATGATATCATCGTCTGCATATGCTACATTATAAAAATGGTACCCTGTGACATTAGTCCTACACTTTTTATGATGGTATGTTGGACAGTAGTGGAACAAGAGACTTATCCCAGTCATGAGCTCACTGAAAATAAGTCTCCGACCATTTTCCACCAACCTTGAGCCACCCAACTACGTCTTTACGTCTCTCTATCCCATAGCATGATATAATCCCTTCCTAATAACGAACCAGATTCAGGTATATAGTCAATATTGAGTAGGCACATGTAGTTACCAAACTTATTAATTTATTCCATTATCTGCCTAAGCGAGAAAATCTGGTCAATGGTTGACCAATTGGTCCAAAGTGCTCCTTGGATTGTTTTAAAGTACATTTGAGAACACTTCATATCCCGCATTACTAGGCCGATTTCCCTATAGTTCTTGCATTGAGTTGAGCCACTCTTCTTATTAAAACTTGGTACTATGATAGACTCGGTGCATTTCTGAGTTCCAGATTTGTTTTAAGAGTTTAGTAATTTATTCTATTAGTTGCCAGCCTCCTAACTTCAGAAATTCATTACCACTGTCTAATCCAGGATATTTATTGTTTTTAGTTTATCCAAAATTAATTGAATATCATCGTCAGGTAGAAACAGCTCATTCTCATTTCCTCTTATGTTAGGTTAACAACCATCTAATCCTGCTTATGGAATTAAGGAGTTTCCTGAAATAGTCTTTCACGCTTCCATTTAGATTGTGATTTTTGGTGGACGAATTTAAAATTTACATTTAAAATTAACGTAATTAATCAAACTTTTAATTAAAATTAAAAGTAACAACCTCTAAATTAAAATAATATTTGTAAAATGAATTTAGTTAGAAACACATAAATCCGTTAAGAATTGATAGAATTTGGGAAATAATTTTATTCATATATCTACAGTTATAGATGAAGAGAAAGCCATTTTCCTTTAGAATATGCTTAAACATTATGATTATCGACCCTGGAGTGGAGTGCGCAAATAACACAAGTTACAGTTAGAGTCGGTCAAACAGCAAAAGGTCAACAGGGCAATGACAAAAATAGTCTCCATGACTATTAATGGATAATGGAAGCAGAAACGTTCCAATAAATAGAACAATTAATATATTTGAAACAGGAAATCCCTGAAATATTATCTAGTTATATTCAATTAACAAGAGTTACAAAATAAATGCTGAGCCGTGGAAAAGAATGTCGTCAATCTAATCCTGCGTGCACTGCGTTCTGAAGATAAACAAGTAGACAGACATTGAAAAAAATTGCAACATGGTCGGATCAACAACCTACATTTAAAATCAATAGAATCAATTAAAAAGAGTTTTAAAATGATTTACGTTGCCAATATAAACCAAATGAAATAGGGAACAGTATCAAATTCATTCTAGAGAATAATTAACCAAAAATTTGAGCTGATAATTTTGACTGATTTATAAGTTTTTTTTTTGTCCAGAAATCGTATATGAACTATATTTTATTCCATTTACGTACAGATTTTTTGCAGATCTATATGTAACCAGTTTTTTTAAAAATAAATTGAGAAAGTGTCGATGTTATGGTACAAAAATGGGTTTTGATAAACAGTATCTTGGGATGAATTAGAGGTACAGTCGTCTATTAACAGTCAAATTGGAGTAAGTTATACACATTGTACAGTAGTTTCATTTTCTTAAGGGCAAAGGTTTCTATATTTGCCTAAATTAAGACAAAAATGTAGATTTTAAAGAATGATGAAAATGAAAGATGGTGATAATGAAAAGTGTTTTTCCTTTTCGAAAAGAACACATCTAGTCAACGAGTTAAGTTAACCATAAAAAATTGTATATTTTTGGTTTCTCGAACTGAAAATAAACAATATAAACTTCCAACCAAAAATAAAACATTTTAACAAAAAGACAACGAAGTCTTGTATTATGTAAGGAATCAGAAGAGATAAGGCTGTGAAACTAAAATTAATGTATGCAAATTATACTTAATAATATTTTTGATACTGTTAATATGTTATAATTAAAGCTCTTATTTGAATAGATTGTCCTTGACGATGGACGGATTGGGCGAAACGTTGGGCATGTGATATGATTAATAAAGAAGTATTGAGACTTTGATGCACGGTCATAAGGGCTGCTTAAGTCGAAAATATGAATTTTCAGATCAAAAACAAAGTTCAAAACATTATGTGAAATCTAATTATTGATATTTTTGTAATTTTTATTTTTATAAAACAATATAGTATTAAGTCTATCTGAAGCATAAAGACCTTATTACCAACCGGTAGCTCTGATTTGGTGCTATAATACGACTTGGTGGTGCTAATATCTCCAAATGCTCAAAAAGTGACTCGAGTCCTTATGACCGCGCATCAAAGGTATAATATAACTACCAGTCTCGAACAAAATAATAAAAAAAAAAATATTCATAATTCATTAAAAACTAAGGATCCAGACAGGTGATTTATTGCTTAGCGAATAATAACAGTACAGCGGTTTAACGACTATAAATCAGGTTAGGGATTGAGGTAATGGTGTGATTCCATCATCTTGGAGGACAATGTGGTGAGGAAAGTTTGTTAAGTGATTTTTATCCATAATTTTTATACCATGAATATCTCCAAAAAAAAATCTGTGTTTCAGATTTACTTGGATCAAGAATGATTTTAGGAACTCGATAAAACTAGTGAGAGTTGATCGCCTTGCCAAGCCATTAATAACTGTTAATGCCGCTCCCTTCAAAGTTTTTTATTCGGATATTAATAACCCTAGAAATTATTCATGGATTTAATTAATTGATTAGTAAAACAATATTCATACATGTGTATTTAATCTAAAATAAATGAAGTAGGAATTTCGTAATATATTACTAGTGATTTGTAGGAACTGAGAGTTTACATTTCAAGAAATTGTTAGTAAAATTTCTCAGTGTAAAAATATTATTGATTAAGATTTCTTAAGATTATGCATCTTGACGTATGAGCTATCAAAAGAAAGAGAATTACATGGAAAAGTCACGAATGACAATTTCGATTCTCAAATTTTTACTGGAATTTTGATAAAAATGAGTAAAAAAAGGGAGAGGTCTAAAAACTCTGATAAAGGTGAGTTGGTGGATCGAGACTGTACAAATTGGGTTTTAGAGATTTCGACGCTGACATCAGTACCCAAGTACTTTCCAACGGTACGCGGTCTTGTGTTTTAAAGCCCAAAAATGAAGAGTTTTTGGGATAGCGAACGAATTAGGCTAGGGTCAAAGGTGGTTCTAAGGTTAGTTGCCATGGTAACCACAGGATATATATCACATACACACATACTACTCAAAGAAGAGTATTGGACAGATCCTGCTCTTTTGCATTAAACCAGTATCGGCGTACCCCGGGACTGCTGCCCTCCCCTCTCCCCTATAGAAGTGAAAAAACAAGTATTAATATAATAAAAATTAAGTTTTTTTAGTTTTGATCCTACGTAGTACGCCCTTCCCCAGTAGTGTTCAAAGTATACTTTAATACTCCCTATCGGCGGTTTTTTTAATAAGTTTTGGTTGTACTTTTTAATTTTTGTTTTTAATGAACAATTTAAAAACAGAAAAAATAAATAAAATAGCATAGAAGAACCTATGACAATTGAATAATTTACTCTAATTAAACTGCGGGTGGTTCAAAAGTACACGTGACCTATTTCTCCCCCACAGATTCAATTATTCAAATTAATGGAGAAAATCTAGACAATTAAGGTAACCTTCTACTAATGAGGATAATAATTTTTAATAATGTTATTGTGAATTGTTGGGTCCTTCGATGTGAAGGTGTGAGGATTGATCCTGTGTGCGCCTTTCGCCAGTAGTGTTCAAAGTATACTTTAATACTCCCTATTTTAATTGAAGGTTGGCCATTACCTATTGAATCAAATGTTATTAACTTCATTAAAGTATCGCTACCAATTAATATAGTGATAATTAATATATGTATATTAACTAGCCAAAATGAGCTTTGGGGCTCCACTAAACCTTCGAATTCCTCTCGTATCCAATCTTTAGAATCCAAAATCCTTCGTAAAATCCTCAATGCTCCTTATTTTGTTACTAATAAAACCATCCATAATAAACTCCCTAACCACCCAAACCCACTCGTTTCTAACCTTGCTTCCTCTTCCATTCCTGGCAATCCTCCGAGGCGCCTGAAAAGAAGATGGCCTCGTGACCTTATATTGTAAATTGTTTTTAGAGTTCTACTACTGGGTAGTTTCTCTACATCCTGTATCATATCATTATGCCATTATGATCAATTTTACTGGTTGTATTTTTTTATACAGTTGTAAATATCAACAAATAAATAAAAAAAAAAAAATTAGCCAAAATATACAAATAGGGTAAATAAAGTGTTTAAGTATTTGTTATAATCAGTCCGTTTGTAGGTATGTGACGATTGACCAACGGCTGATTCTTATTTTTCATAATGATGAAAAGATAGACCGTGGATAATATATATGAGGAGTAGCTGGTTGGGGTGCGGTTAGAGAATAACACAATAAGTTTAAAAAAAAATAGTGCCAACATTTCGGCCAGAATTTCTATCCTTCATCAGGGTTATGAACACAAAACAAGATAAAAACCAGCGAATGATATAGAATGATTAAAGTAAATAATTGTACAGAATGGATATAGATAAAAATAAAGTAATGAAAGAAGTTGGAAATAAAACGTATATAGAGGTAATTAAATATGTAAATAAAATAACATAATTAATAAAATAAAAATATAAAGTTATATAATGCAAAGAAACAACGATTGATGACGAACAAAGAATTCGTCTTTTTGTTCGCTCAAATTATTCAACTGGATACCGTAAAGGTTTTGGAACAAGTCAACCTCGATATCCTGAAAATTATTTTATCAAATGTATTCAGTATGTCTGTATATGCTTAACTAAGAATGTTTTTAGTAAAAGACTTCAACATGTCATAGGTTATTTCTGCTCAAATTACATAGTGATATTCAAAGAATGTTTAGTATGTTAGGTTTTTTTATCAAATGGCTCAAGAGATTTTCAACTTTCATGTCTCAAATTATTCAATCTTACTGGTTCCTACAAAAAATTCGTAGCCTGCCCAAAACATCCTTTTATGCACTCCCAGGTATTGAGGTCTCACCGGACAAAATTCAGGGTTAATAGCTGAACCATAAAACGGTAGTGATATTTCCAGTGGGGCAACGTAATTACTTATTACGTAAACTGTTATTTAATAATTATAAAGTATGAAGCTTTGCTAAATGTGTGTGTTGAATAGACTTCCTAGATAATATTATATTGTTTATGTGAATAAGTATATCGCTTATATTTCGAATTATAAATTAAAGAGAAGAAGGAAACGCATCTAATGCGAGAGTTCATGCAGGGGTAAACTAGATTTAGAAAACTATCAAAATAAAAATTAAACCACACAATAAAATTCGTAATTTTATGAGTAAATTTGTTTTAAAAATGAATTGGTTTTGGCATAATAACCTGTAATTGAAAAAAAAAATGAAACTATACTATGGTAGTATTATTATTGAGGAATAATATGGAAGTAAAAATAATTATTATTCCAAGATCTCCTTGATAATCAGCTAGAGGCCCATAAGTTGGAGTGAAATAAATAAGGATGAGTGAAAGAATCATAAGAAGTTGTTTTAAATTAATTGACCTACTCTTAAACAAGAAATTAATATATAATACATTAATAAACTAATAACCTTTCTTTTAATGCCTTTTACATAGCTATCGATGTTTCGGGGATTTTTTTCTTTATTGAGATTTATCATTTTTTTAATTTCAGTACTTTATTTATTGATAAATATTACAATCTGCCACAACGTTGTTGAGCAACAGGTAAAAGTTATAACTGATCATATTCAAACTACAATAAAAAAGAATAACAAAATAAATAAATCAATGAAAAATAAACATTAAAAAAAATAAAATTGCTATATAAATATATATAAACAGAAGGATAAAAATCAAACTATGTATATGAAAAGAAAAAAAAATGAGATTTATCAGGATTACGTAAATAATTTACAATATTACATCAAGTTTAAAATAGTCCACAAGTAAATCATTGTTTTTTTTTAATAAATTAAAATTTTCTCATTTTATCTAAATTATTCCCTAGTTTCTTACATATATGTTTCCAACAATTATATTTTGTCAAAAGCTAACAATGTTACAAAGAAACTATAATTATCCTATTCCCCTACCATTTCTACTCTTACTTGTCCCCAATTCCTCCCTGTTTGCTGTTGCCAGGATTATTCATTTTTAGAAAATACCTTATACCACCGGAGGAAAGAAACAAAAATTCGCTATAATAAAAAATAAACTAAATTTACTGACCTGGGTGCTGCAGGACCTCATCCACCCTAGGTTGCATCACGAGTATAATTAATATTGAGATAATCCTATTATCAGACCTATGATAACGATTCATCAGTATCACCCTTTGACAATAATGTTAACACTTTATCTAATCAGGACTTCGAGAAGGGATGGCGGATTTGAAAACTGAGTCCAGTAGTTAAGTAATACCAAAAAGTTTAAAGACTCCTAACGAAAAAATCTTTGGATGTCTCGAAAAAAGATTTGTTAATTTTAAAATATATCTCATTTTTCTGTTTACAATACTGGAACTTTGTTTAGCAAATTTATATACATTGATCATTTCGGAAAAAGACGAAAGGGAATTTCATTCATCAAACGTCATAATATGAGAAAATTAAAAAAGTTCCATGAGAGGAATTAAGTTAGATTAAAGTGAGATAACAGGAGAAATAAAAATTAATGTTAAATTAGGGCTTAAAAATAAAGCCCTCTCTCACCAAACTCTATTTTTTTATTATTTTATTTTTGGGTGTCATGAAAAACCATTGAATCATTTGACGAACATTCTTATCTAATTCCGCTAATAATTAATCTTTTTTCATGTCTTTACAAAATGAATCTACGAAAAAAAAATATTTTCTAACAGAAAATACATTATAAAAGAAATACATCCTGTCCATGATTGGAGAAAACCAGAATCGGGCCAAAAGTTATTGCAATTACAATTTCTTGCGTATTACTGTAATTTGGAATTGCATAAATACAATAACAATTACTTTTAATTGTTATTGTAATTACAATACCTAACACAAAAACGGAAGACAACCTTTTTACAATTGCTACAAAATATGACTCATATCCAGTTTAAGATTGCGCACTGGAGCATTGATTCATTTACATATTATAGTTGATTCCCATGTGAGTTAAAGTACACAAGTTTTACATAATTACAGTAATAGTAATTGTATCTTGAAATTACTTTAGAGTAATTATTCTTCAAAATCACTAATTTTTGATATTTTGGGCCATTTAACGGTTATCTTAGGGTAATAATAGTGCCACTGAAACATGTAATTGAAGATGTAATTAAATCACTCGTGTTATGATTCCTGCCCAACTTTGGAGAGAATGCCAAGTCCATAAAGTATATTTAAACCATTTATAAAATTTAAAATCATGGTTGGATGATAATCATGTATAGATTTTAACCATAACCATGGTCTGTGAATTGGAAATCCAGTTCCTTACCTTTTATATTTTCTCACAAAAGCTCATTTAAAATATTTATAATTATAATTTACGGTATGATAAACTTATTAAAATAATAAATTTTTATTTTTGTACTCATGGTTTTGAATTTATTTAAGAAACAAAAGAAAAAAGTGATTTTTGTTTATAAAAATAGAAGAAACCTACTCATCATGTCTTGAAACTTGTAAAATATATTTCAATTTAAAAAAAAAAAAATCTATTCCATTACTAAAATGACTTAATATAAAGCTTACAATTTATTAATAATACGATGGCTATTAAAAAATAAGTGTTTAAAAACAAAAAAAAATGTTATTCTCCCATAATTAGACGAGGAGATTAAAGTGGGAATGTCCCTACATAAATATGAATTCACAATAGTTAAAAAGAAATTACCAAAAATTCCAATAGCCAAGGATACGCATGGATGAAATAGGCTGGTTAAGGCGGCAAATGATCTCAACGGTTTTTAAAGTTAACAGAATAATATAAATAAATAAATATATCTATATTTGCTGACTCTACTGTTGTTTCAGCAATTAATCATCATTTTTCATGTTTGTGAAGAGCGGTCTAGATCGACATCATTCATTTTCATGCCTTAGGCGAGGAACATAGAAATATAACAACGCCGTTTCTGATAAAAATATTAACACTCTATTTGAATATAGCTTACATATATAAAACGTTACACTCCAAGAACCTGTGGAAAAAAGTCAGTTGTTTTATCCCAATTTTTAATTACTTTAATGAAAACTATACATAATTACTAGTCAAAATTGATGAGTATGCCAAGTGTAGTTGGGGGACTAAAAAATGGCGGATGCTTCAAGAAGTTAAAAAAAAATATATAAATTTTCATTCGTAGGAGTAGTAATATTCCTCCAATAATAAATTGATTTCTAGTTGTTCGGACATTTCATATTTAAAATTCATCTTCATATACCAATATCATAAAAACTATTACAAAAATTAAAGTCATAAACTACTTTATTGCACATTAAAGTAGCTTTAATATGAGTTCTAATAATAATAATAATAATAATAATAATAATAATAATAATAATAATAATATTCTTTATTTATTCTGGGATTGATCCCTTTAGAATAATGGGCGTCAAAATTAGGCATTAGAGCCTCAGAGTGAAATACAAGATGAAGATATCCTTCATTGCCTACATATTTCTGCCAGGACAGTTGCACTCGAGTTAGGTATAAAAAAAAAAAAAAAAGAAGATAAAAGTAAAAATAAACTCCCAACAGATGGCAGGGAAATGCTACTACATCCGGGACCCTCAAGCTGCAAGACCAAAGACAAAGAGGAAAATAGATGAAATCGTAGTACAAAACTTGGGCACCTTATTGGAAAGTGAATTAATTGATAGGCTGACTCTTTATCTAGACAACTAGAAACAAAAGCTAGCTGTTTATGCAAACCGTTTACGGAGATATAGAGAGGCACCCTTGCGTAGGAAACAAAATCAGCAGTTCAATTATATGATTTATATTAAATCACATATATGCTTCCAAAGAAGAATGAATTAAACCTACGTCCGGAAGACTTCCGGCCAATAACGTGTTTAAATGGTTTATATAAAATTCTCAATTCTACCCTGGCGACCAAGATATAGGAACACCTTGAAAATGAGAATATGATTCCCATAGAACAGCTAGGGTGCAAAAAGCGGGCTAGGAGTTGTAAGGAGCTCTTAGTTATAGATTCGTTCATTGCTGCACAAGTCTCGAAAAAACAGTGAAGTCTTTCTATGGCTTAGATTGATTATAAAAAGGCCTTTGACTCTGTTTCACACAGCTGGCTACTGAAAGTATTAGATATATACAAGATTCAATCTAATGTAAGCAGACTCCTTTCAAACCTGATGGCAGGATGGAAAACTACGCTGAAAGTCGGAACTACCTACACGGCCAATCAAATCAAAATACTGAGAGGAATATACCAAGAGGATTGTCTAAGCCCAATTTGGTTTTGCATGGCCCTATTTACATTAAGCAGGATTCTTCGAAAGAATAAGGAGGGATATAAACTTGCCATCAACGACGAAGGGACCACAGTCAGCCACAGCTGGTACATGGATGACCTCAAACTATACGCGAAAAACAAAGAACAACTACAAAATATGGTTGAAGCTGTTTCATCTTTTACAAGAGACATAGGAATGTCATTTGGCCTCGATAAATGTGCAGTGCTCCATGTAACCAAGGGGAAAGTGGTTAGTAAACAGAACATTCTGGTTAATGAAGAAGAGCACATAATGGAACTTGAAGCTAATAAATTATATAAATATTTGGGCATGCAACAGCATCTTAAAATATCTCGAAAAGGTATGCAACAAGAATTTCTAACAATGCTCAAAATTAGGCTACGAAAAGTGCTCAAAACCCAACTAACTGGGAAGCAAAAAATCAAGATCATCAACACCTGGGCTATACCAGCTCTTAGTTATAGCTTCGGCATAGTGCAATGGTCAAATACAAGCCTACAGGAGATGGATCGCCTTGTACGAACAACTCTAATACAAGAACGGACCCACCACCCAATATCATCTACAGCTCGTCAGTATTTACCTAGAAAAGAAGGAGGACGTGGATTGCTAAATATTGAAGAAGCTTGCCGCAAACAGGAAGAGACCCTACGCCAATACTTTCTCTCAAAAACAACAGGGGTTTATCTCGCCACCACAAGGATGGACTCTAGTTTAACAGCACTTAATCTGAGGAAAGGTATTGAATCAACGACCGTATCACAAAATGAACGATTGGCAGAATGGAAAAGCAAGTCTCTGCATGGGAGATTCTATAGCCAACTAAACGAAGCCTCCATAGATAAAGAGAGTTCAGTTGAATAGTTAAAAGCTGACTATTTTCCGAGACAGAGGGATTTGTGGTTGCTATTCAAGATCAAGTGATTGCCACGAGATCATATAGGAAGCATGTGTTAAAAGACACAACAACACCAGATAAGTATCGATTATGCTCAGTAACGCTCGAATCAATCCAACATATCACTGGAGGATGTGGAGTGCTGGCTGGTACTGGATAGCTGCAGAGGCACAACTATGTGGCCAATTTTGCATCAGGCTCTGGCTGTGAAATACAACCTAATTGATGATAAGAGCCCTTATTACAAGTACCACCCAAATAAACTCTTCCAAAAAGATTCTCTCAGGCTATATTGGGATAAATCAATTATTACAGACCATACAGTACGCCATAATAAGCCAGACATCGTCCTTATAGACCTAAGAAAGAAAACGGAACTTATTGATGTCGGGATCCCTAACGATAATAATGTAAGCTCCACTGTGGGAGAAAAACTGATGAAATACCAGGAATTGGCGATAGAATTGAAAGAAATATATATAAATTAGAAGGTGTTCTTTTATTTTTTGTAACAGCATAACAGTTCATTTTTTTACATTTTAATTAAATTAAATTTGTGTACCACTTGGAATGTTATTTTTTTTATTATTTCATTATTTTTGTGTGTGTGTGATATTTATTTCAGGTCCTCCATTTTATTTTAACTCGAACCAGCGGACATTAAACTCTGGAAAAGAAGTCGGTTTTTCACTAACGAAACACCCCTCGCCCCAACAATTAATACTGAAGTAAAAGCCCCTTATGGGTTCTAGTGCTACTTAGGAACAGCCTACCTCGAGTTTTTGATGTAAAGAAACCTTTTGAGGAACTCTGAGACAAATAATCAAGCTTCGCAAAATATTTGTGTGTCTGTGTGAACAACCTAGCTAAAAAACGATAAGTCGTACGAAACTGAAGTTACATATTTAAGGTGGTTAAATACATGGCATGGGACAGCAACTAAAATCGACTTACCAGAAGTGCCACTAATAGAAATCTATAAATAGAATCGATTTTTCACATTTTTTTTTCTTCGATTTTCTTCAAAATGGCTCTAAAGATTTTGAATTAACTCAGTACGGCAGTGTATAATTAAATGGCCTCTAATACCAGTTAAGACTACCTAGCTCTCGTCTTCATTGAAGTAGTCTGACAGGGCTTAAATGCCGAATTTTAAAATAAAATTCCTCTAAAGTACCTTTAATTTTGTTTATTTGAAAAAAAAAAATAGTTCTTTTTGTTAGCAATCTGTAAATACAAAATTTTACAGAATGATATGAATTAATAAAGGAGAAAATAAATAAAACCCCATTCGAATGGGGAATGGCGAGACTGCACGATCTTTCCCGGTCGCATGACTGCTTCTTTATCTTTTATTAAACTGTTGTATTCTTGGCAACAACATTTATATGTGTAATTCCCATCTCGAAAACAAAAATATACGACATTTTGTAGTAATAGAAAAATAATTTTTTATTCATAATTTTCGTCCTCTCTGGTTTTAATATATTTTTATAAAAACTAACCTTCGGGACGTAAGAAGGATAGTAAGTGGAAGTTGTGTGATGATTTTTTTAGAGGGACAAGAGTCTTTTTTTTTTTTTTTTTTGTTTTGCTAAACAAGGGTGCAAACTAAAAAAATTAGGGAACCACTGATTCAGGTGACGGATGAAACCAGTGTATAGTACCCAGGCCATAGGTATTAGTTCCTGGGAAAAGTACGAAAAAAAAAAAGAAGGTAAACTACAAGAAAATGAAATAAAAAAATAATATAAGGGAAGTAAAATGAAAAAAAGATAATAATAATAATGAAAAGAAATATAACAATAATAAGAAAAACTATATATAAAACAACTTAAGAAAAGAATTAAAAATAAAATAAATCATCTTGAACACATTCATACTTATTTACATATTGCCCAGGGAAACTCGAACCGCGACCTGCCACCCGAATGAGGATGTCAAAGCAAAACTCCGGGATCCCCAGCGCTTCTCTCCCAGTCGCTTCACTGTTTTTAACACATTTAACATGAAAATACACTTCTGGCAGTTCTAAAACTCCTTAGCTAATTAATTTAGCGAATTAGGTCTTTTCTTTTTCATTAAAACTCCAAAACGGTGTATTATAGAAAGAGAGTTATAGAATAACAAATTAAAGAGCGTTAAATCCTGCGTACCACCATTTGATAAATAGTTCAAGTCGTAAACTGCCGTAAAACTATTTTTTTTTTTTCAAAATTGCTAAAAATTTCGGTTAAGTGATTTTTGTTATAGAGATTTTTTAGAGAACAAAACTTCTGTCTTTAGGGTGTCAAAAAGGTACATACCTAACTAAATGATTGAATTAATTTTAATTTTAATAATAGATGATTCAATATTTAAAAAAAAAAAAAAAAAAGAGATGAAATCATTGGTGGTTTGCGCAACTGTTATACATATATTTTTCGAATGTGTATAATGAATAATAATAATAATAATAATGATTATTATTATTATAAACATTAATAATTGATGAATAATAACTTCATTTTCAGGTGCTAATGGAGCATTGATTAACGTATCTTTCTACCAGCTCTGATATAGGACTGCGAGACTTGAGATCTAATCTAATCTAACCCTAGAAAGCAGAATCTAGAGATTTGAACGGAAAGTCCTCCGCACATGGAGGAGAAGAACTAACAGTGAACTGCTAGCAGAGAATGGTCAGTCAATGTCTCATGATATGAAGGCCAGGAGGTTAAGAAAGGCGGGACATGTGGCTCGAAGCAATCCATCAAATGGCCCAAAAACAATCCAACAATTTTACCAAAAAAATGTTCAGTATAAAAGTTTTAAAGAATGTGATCCGCTATAATTTCTATTTAGACTTTTTTTTTCTAGGACGCACTAAACATAAGTTACCAATATCAGCAAGTTTCATCTCTGAGGATTTGTTTTCCTGTCAACTTCATTTTTAAAGCTTTACCGCCTGGACTGGTGAAGGGAAATTCAATGAGGATGATTAAACTGAACAATGTGCCTAATCGATAACAACGGTAAGGCTTATGAAAGGTATCCGATCCAACTCGATAAAATGTTCTTGAGCTCTGAATAGCAAATAATATATAAAAAACACCTTTTTTTTTAATTAAAATTTTTAGATTTAAGTTAATTTAATTAATAGTGATAAATAAATTCATTACCATCTTTCCCAACCTATAAATAATTTTCCAAATTTATATTTACAGAAAATATAAATGAATTATGTAATAACTAATCAATAAAAAAATTATAATGAATTTCTTATATACATGAATTTATAATCACTAGGCAATATCTCGTGTCGTAGATAATATAAGCGAAAATTTTATCATCATCATCATAATCATTTTATCCCCTATACCGCTAGTACAGGGTGGGGTAACAATTTGCAGAGTCTGGACCAGATATCTCGCTCTTGGACCATCTCCCTTCTCCTACTCCAGTCTATATCCCGCCTCATGAACGCCTCCTTAACACTCTCCTCGCAGGAAATGCGTGGTCTTCCTCTTGGCATTCTTCCCTCCACGCGAGTCGCATATGTCTTTTTGGCAGTTCTTTCCTGGTCCATCCGAAGGAGGTGTCCGAACCATCTTAGCTTTTGTCCCACTATGATGCTCTCAGCCGGTTTGACTCCAAGGTTAGTTTCGTACTCTATCTCGTCGTGTCCTTCCTTCCACTTTATGAAGGTACCACATTTCCATACATGGTAACCATATGGATATGGATAGATGGTAACCAACAGAAGGCCAACAGCTGGATTGTTTTTACGGAACTCGACACGGCGTGGAAAACGGTTTTTTCGATTGGCAACATGGAATGACCGAAAATTTTAATGAAAAAAATAATAAATATACTGGCATGATTCTAACAAATATTGCAAAAGCATTATCTATAAGGATTATCAATTAATCATCAGAATTATCAACCCAAACTTACTTATTTTCAAATTGATAAGTCCAATAAGTAATAATAGATAAATATTCCAAGATACTAATATTACTAATCTAATAATTTTTATCCAATGGATCATTCTTCGTTTCGATGAGTAATCTAACCTCTCCCCACATACTGTAACCAGCGGTTTCTTGTAAGGGTAAAGTTAAGTCCAAAGTTATTCAATTTATTCATTAATGACAATCCGAAATTCAAAAATGCTAATACAGCTTCTTTTGTCTATCTTATCAAAATGGCATAATCACAAATAGACTAAAAGCTATAAAAAAATAGAATTATCTTTAAAACAAGTATCTTAAACTCTTTAATAACTGAAATGGGAAATTACACGACCCGTAGACATTAACATAACAGAACTAAACATATATGCCTGAAAAATTCACAATAACGATCTGAATTTTATTTTATTTAAACATTTTTTTTTTCTTTTTTCTGTAAGTTTATTTTTTTAAACAAAATGTAAAATATAGCTATAAGCAATAAGTGTTTAAAAACAAAGAAAACTTAATTGTATAAGTGTGAATACTAATTTTGATTAAATGTTTTAATTTTAAATGAAGAATTGACAAAATAGGGTAATTATGGACTGAAATTAATGACCTGGGCAGAATAGCCTGCATAAAGTTTTTTTTTAAATTGATGTGGTTCTAAAATTGTATTTTGTATTTATCTCTATTTAGAGATTAAAATTGGATAAAATGTATTTTATTTAAACACTAACAACCAGTCTCAAGAAAGTGTAAAGATTATATATATAAATATAAATTTAAATATATATATATGACGGTTACGTCCATCTCATATATTTCAAATAACAAGCTTTTTACTTGCATTCTAAAACAAGATTCTAAGTCACGAGGACAACACGTGAAAGAAACGGAACTTGATTGAATGTAAAAAACAAAACAACCAGCTGCCACTGGGTAACAAAAGTAACGAATGGATTTTTTCATCAGAACCTGTTAAATTATAATTACTACAGATTTAATCGTTGTTTCCTTGAGAAATATTTTTTGGAATACAATTCACTAATTTGCACTTGAACATTGCATCTCTATTATTTTTTCAAGGTCCACCCGTATTTCGTCGTAATTTCCTGAATCTAATTCTAATCTATTATCGTTAGATATTTCTTTTGAATACTAACTGATATGATATATGAGTAGAAAATTTTACGAACAAAAATAAAAATTGATAAGTAACCATAATGATAAATATTAGAAGATCTTTGACCATCTACCACATTTATACGTTGTTTTTTTTCGAGAAGAAGAAATAGTTAATTTTAGTAGTCCATTGGAACATTTGAAAGTAGGTGCATAATGTTAGTGGAGGGAACTTTAGGATACGAAATAAAATTAGGATGTAGCCAGAAACTTTATGGGAAGGTAATCTCTAAATAATGGTAAATATTTCAGAAGGATAAAATGCTTTCGGTGGGATGGTCATTTGGAGTGTAATATTTAATTATGCTTCAATACACCCAAGCTGAATTGGCTTAAGGATATCAGTATGTGGGTTAATGATTTAAAAGAGGTGTTAATAAATGGAATATGGTCCGGGTGCGGTAAAAAAAAAAAAACTCAAATAGTGACAACTAATTTAAAGAGCCACGTTTCAAGGCTCGTCAGGGCTGTTTTGAAAGAAGTCAAAAGAGATGTTGTCGAATTCTCTAAAATGTAGAGATGTTGTCTGTTTCTCTAAATGAGGTGTTGTCTGAATGTCTGCGATTTTTATTCGTTAGATCTCGTCCAGTTGAGCGTTTGCGGCTTTAGCGCACTTGCTCAGCCTCCACTGGCTCATTACCAGTGATGCGGCGAGAGGGATGCGCTGGGATCGTATGAGCTCTGCTCTACCCCTCACACGTGGGGGATAGAGTGGGCTCAGGGATCCTCAGGTCGATTGTGTAAATATTGTATATAGGAGTGTAAATGTGACAAGAGATTATTTTATTTTTATCGTTATTTTATTTTTCATGCACATAGTTTGAATATGTTCATTTTCTTTATTCTACTGTTTATATATATATTTTAAGATAGATTTTATTTATTTTTATGTACTTTTTTTCTTCTTCTTTTTCATTAATTTATTTATTTTTCATTCTTATTTTAGTAAGAATGTGATCATTCATCACTACTACCTATTGCCCACAATAGGGTGGCAGATTGTAATGTCTATCAATAAATAAAGTTCGATTAAAAAAAGATCTCGTCCAGATTTCGGACTCAATAAGAAATAGATGATTGCAATCTTAGAACTTGTGGAGCTTTTTATTGGTCGTCCGTAATGATTTTTCAGTAGTTATCAGGTTTTCAGCTGAGTCAATTTAGGAAATAAATTATTCGTATTCAGAATTAGGAATAATATCTGCTTTTAGTCTGTTAGTAAACTTTGTGTAATATGTTTTGTCTGTTGGATATCTAGTCCTCTGCCACTTTTGTCTTGATTTGTGGATTTCCCTAAATAAGATGTGAATACACTGCAGCAAGTGTGTAGAGTACGATTAATTTTACTGGTTCAGGCCTTGTCTTTTGGCTCCATTAATGTTTTTTATTTAGTGGAATCTTTAAGTACGTAAAAAATTAATAAGAAAATATGTTATTTGTTGTACTTTGTTTTTATCTTCAATTACCTGTATTTGAATTTTAAGGTACTTAGGGTAGGAAAAAAAATCTCTAAAACGGCTCTAACTTTAAGCTTAAACATATCGTATCAATGTAAATTCATTGGTATTTAAAATCAACTAATTCATATCCTGAATGAAATAGCCTGACAGAGCTTTACATGAGGAATTAAAAAAAAAAAAATTAATGTTATTTATTTGAAATAAATTAGCTACCACTCGTTGATAGTAGTAAGGAACGATAGACGAATATAATATATGAAAGAATCTGATAATTAACGAAAGAATAAATATTTCCATGGTTGTTATAACAATAGTCTTACTTTTTAACTACTGGCATAACATAGAAACACGAAATCATAGTAATATTGGTTTTTCAATAACATGTAACCGAAAATATCGTAAGGGGGAGTATTACCACCGTGGATAATAAAGAAGTTGTCGTTTTGAAAGTAGCAAGTTTAAGTTGTGTGATGCGCACACTGCACTAGATATTTTAATCTATATCTTTCGAAATAACCAGAATTACTTTTATTATTTTTCGGAAGATGTAAACGAGGTTTACCGTTTATTTAATGCAGAAAAACAATATCTGTACCATAGAAATGCAAAGGATAGAGTGGAACCTAAAGATCAATTTCTATAAATTAGTAATGCCTCCTATAAAATTAGGACCCAACCAGAACAATAAAAAGCTTTGTAAATGGACCTCAGGATAGTATATATTTTTTCTTTCTCACTATTAAATGTTGCCAGGTTTTTTATTAATTCAGGAAATGAAAT
>NW_027107986.1:604497-631199 GCF_000696795.3 Halyomorpha halys | reverse complement strand
TATATATAAATCAAAAATTGCCGATTGTATTTTACGATTTAGATATGAAGGAACAAATTTGGTTGCTCAAACATAACCAATTATGAGTTAATCCGATTTTTATGAAATTTTCAGAGATTGTGTGGATTGGTAACTAGTTGAACCATATCATTATATTAGATTCCGTCCACTACTTCCGCTTACGCAAGCGTAAACTTGTTTCCCTTGGTTAAATTTCTTTTCTTTCTCTTTTTAATTTTGGAGAAGAGGAGAGGATTAGTGTAAAATGGATCTTGTATTAATTTTATCGGATTCCATCTAATACTTTTTCTTTCCGATGCGAAAAACCCCTCTCTGGATACACCTATATTTTAACGAAGCACGTACCGTAGATTTTATTCGCAAACGACGAATCATCAGCATGGACTGATAATTACCTACCCAATACAAATCAAATTATTAATATCTTTTCATATCATCATAATTTCATTTTATATATTTATGTATTATTGATGAAATAAATCGATGTTATTAAATTGTTTGTTTTTATCTTATCCAAAACTGGAGCGCACGTAGAGACGTGGAAAACAAGGCCCCCAGACAAGAAAGATTCATTGGGTAATGAGTGTTGGGTAAACAGCCGAATGACGCACTTTTGGTAACATCAGCGTTACTACATGTTTTCGGCAGAGCGTCCTATCTCAGATCCTGGCAAACTGTCTTATCTTTCATGGGCATGTAAAATTTTTTTTAAAAAATACAAACATAATACCGTTGATTGTTTCATTGTCAATTACCAAAGCTCCTAGTAAAAGATAAAATAATCATTAAATCAAAAACGCTTATCTTGTTACGTGGCTGCTACCGCAAGACACCACGATGGATCATATTTTTAAAATTATTTCAGATTTAACCAATGTTAAAAAATCTCAAGAATTCTACTCAAAATGTTTTATAAGATCAATAATATTTTAAAGAATTAATAAAATTTGTATTAACTTTCCACATCTATTTCTAAACACACACACATGATTGGCCTAAGTAAAAATGAGATGAAGGTTGCGGTCAAGAAGGAAGATTGTAATTTTTCTTTCTTCCTCAAAGCAGCCCTGGTCATCTCCTTATTTCTAAACAAAACATTTAAGGCATAATGTTGATACACCAATTTGATAAAAACGATACCAAAAAATTCAAATCAATTTAGTTTAGTTCAGAAAAAAGAAGAAACGAACCATTCTACCCAAGTAATTTCTGTAACAAAATATTAAAACTTGCATAAGAAAAATGTTTTCTGTACTTTTCTATTCACAAGCATGAATGACATCATCTTTTATTAATGATAACACCAACTACAAATGATCTACTTTACTCTGAAGAGTTTATTTTAATTCTCCAATGTTTCGGCTCTAGTCCATAATCAAGGAAACCACCTCAATTGATTTTTTTTTAAAAATGACTTTCATTTGTAGGCTGACTGTCTATGTACATGAAATACAACAAAAAAAATTACCTCCTTACTATATACATCAACAATATTAAGAATAAATGTGTTTGATAAGAAGTATTTTTTTTTTTAAAGAATAGTTGTATTGAAATTATGTTTTTATTATATGACATGAGTAATTAGCCTGCAAATGAAAGTCATTTTTTTCTCAAGGGAGAGTTGAGGAAGTGATGTGATTATATTTGTTTGCAATATGTAGCTGAGGGATCCACCGAAACAACAAAAAATATAAATTATATTTAAATTTAAAGTTTTAAAAACTGCGAGAATCCGTCAAGATCAATTTCAATTTACTAGCAAATCAAAAAATCAACATTTTAGTTCTATCTTGCGCTATAACAAATCCTTAAAACAATTCTTTAAAAACGACATCATTACCATGATTGTGTAATTTACACCATTAAAGATTTGAATTACATAATCCCAGACAGCGATTGATATTTCTACACTTTCCTTTCAAAACCAAGTAATGCTATCGTGTATTGTAGCTTGTCTTCTAAGCATTGGAACGTGGAACGCACAACTCGAGTTTTTTTTTTTTTACGTTTAACTGGCTCTTGACTAACTCGGGGACCCGGGATAGCTTTACAAACGCTGCCAATTTCTCCCTTCCATATTCTTTCTCGTCATTCATCCATCCCTACATTAAAAAAAAATCCAATCTAAACCAATTTCATCTTTTCTAATTCATCTGGTGTCCCTCAATTATCATTATTTACACGGTTTATACACCTCATGTGAATAACCTATCCTCACTAACTTCGCCGAATATGAGTGTTATCGAAAAAAAAAATGAGTTAAAAAAAGTTTTATTACCAACTCATTAATTACAAGTCAAAAATCATGAAGAATAACGTCAAAATGGGAGGAATCATTAAACTTCGGCATTTTGTCCTCCATTATCTTAAATCATACTTAAGTTTTACCAGTCGATAACAACCTTGGTACCTTAGATCTTGAAAAGTGAAAAACATAAAAGACTGAAATAAAAAAAACTTTGTCAAAACCGATTATTTTAACATTTACCCGACGAATGTTCTTAACTAAAGATTTATTCCCAAACCTCTTATTAATATCAACAGGTCTATTTAAATATAAGAAATTGTTGAACGTGGGGTTCGTGGACACAAATAAAATGTTCTTACTGTAGTGAGAACAAAGAACACAAAAACAAAACAAAGGCTCGGTGGCAACTGCCAACTAGCAACTCTGGCAATTACTGACTGCCTGACCGTTACAAACGGTACAATTGATATATTTTCAGTCTGCCACAGACATGTATACAATAAAAAAATGAATTGTTATATCTCACTTTAACAGGAATAAAGCTTTGGGAACTATACGGAATCGTCCATTTCCTACTGAATCAAATACTTAAATTGTGAACCCTTTTCTGAAGAGCTACTTTTAAAATTCTTAATGTTATATGTTCCAGATTCGGCCTACAATAGATAATTTTCTTATATGTTCTTTAAATCTCCGAGCCGGAAGCTTTTCTCAAAGCATTGCGTTCTTCACAACACGAGTTTTGATTATCATCCAACTAACTGATACAGGTTTTTAAACGGTAAACAGTACTATAACCAATTTAATTTAAGTTAAAACTTGCGTAGGAACAATTATAATGAATAATTCTAGAGTATAAAACGGTTCAGTAGTTTAGAACAGTGGTCTGAGTGGTCTGGAGTGAGACGCGATAAGGATTCAGAAGCACATACTTCATGAGGAATCCTTGTTAAAAATGCTTCATTGTCATCTTGCTATGTTAGTCCAGAAGTTGACACATTCAGAATTTTTCCTGTAATGGCATAACACACTTGTGTAAACCCAGTCTAATTGATACGATATTATTCATGAGGTTCAAGTGTATAATTCCCAATTCACTGCTGCAGATCTGAGATTGTACAATAACCTAAAGACATAATAAAAAAAAAATTCTGGTTTGAGCTGTGATATCTATTAAGTGCGAAAAAAATCTACCATCATAAGGGGCCATCATCACAAGTACCTACTTTTAGTTTTAAAGGTAGAACTTTGGAAGAAAGAAAAATAAAATATGCCTTGTAATTCTAATGTTATTAATGGAGCCAAAAATAACTTAGTTTTATAAAACACAAGTTATGATTAGGTATTAGTTGTATTTTTTATTTTTAAAATCTTGTTTTAAACACATACAAAAAGATAACCAACCATGCATCTAACAAATGTAAGTAATCCTTTAAAACTACTTCCACCTACTAACAATGTAATTAAAGCTTGATTCATCACAAAATATGTACCTAAAAGTATATAAAAAAACAACTAATGTGCACTTAAAAAAAGCTAACTTAGTGTAAGTCTTAAGCATGCAGAAACCAAGCCTTAAGGAAGCATATTAAAAAAATGGTTAATATTTAATGTATTAGGTGATTATTTATCAATTGTTGTGCAAAACACAAACAAAAAAGCAATAAAAAGTTTTTTTCTGAGGTGAAGGAAAAATATAAGAAGATAGTTAACTGATTGAAATAGATTGTAGGAAGAGAGTCAATAAAAGTACAAAAAACTATTTAATGTTAACCAAATTTTTGCCCTTTTACCAGTTTTTAACTTTTTGTATTAGGATCAGCCCGGGGCAAAATGTTGGTTAACATCAGGGCCCTGTTTCATAATAAAGTACAAACTAATACTATTAGTCTTTTAGATTTATCTTAATTAAATTACACAGACTTCTACAATAGTAACTTGTACTTTAGTATTTTTTAATTCCTGTAATATCACTAATAGTCATCCCTATTATTAAAAAAATAAGTATTAGTATTATTACCACACTAATTTCTACACTTGTACTATGAACTAATACTATTAGCTTTTATTATGAAACAGAGCCCTGGACTATCTTCCAACAATAGAAAAATATAAGAATAACACAAAATTGAAACAGATACCAAGATTAACTAAGATATCAAACAGATTAAAAAAATTACTTCCATAGGATTTCTCAAGAATATGTATGATAATAAATTATTAGTGCATATATTAAACAAACACATATAACACAATAATTTTACAAAATAATTATTATAAATATTATTTAATTTATAAAAGAATCAACAATTTATCAAGTCTTCTCACTATAAGTGATAAGCATAGGCCTACTTAACAAATAAAACAAAAGGAGATAAAACAAAAGAAGTTCGAAACGGGAAAGAATGTATATAATTAAAAATTAAATTTCTCAAAATGGAATGATCATAAAAAGTACTTAAGTACTAGATCAAATATAACAGTTATTTCTTTAAAACTAAGGCCAGACACAATACGAAGCAAACAAAATTATAACATAGCAACTTAAAAGCATAAAACATTTTTTTTTATTATTACCATAGTAAATTTTTAAAACTTACTCTTCAATACATGTTTACTCATGAATTTAGATCAAAGTTTTCACTGAAGAACTGAAATGCTTTATTTTTTAAAACATAAATCTAAGCAGTTTTTTTTTACTGATTCCTAATAAAATTACATCAACGTCCTTCAAAAACTATAAAAGTATTTTGCATTTAGGATTTAATTGGGAGAAATTTCTCCAGTGTGGAAAGTAAAATTTGTAACTAATAATAACTTATTAAAAGGAAACAATTGATTTGAAAATAAATATTAACCCTTTTATCCAGAGTGTTTCAAATGAAATTGAATAATTTTATTTTCTTATTGAAAATTAAAATAAATAAATACCATGTTGTTTAAATGTTTCTACACTAGAGCAATTTATAAAGAAAAAAAAGTGGCAAAAATAAAAATTATTTTTTTTAACAATTAAAAATCTAGAGAAAATAGAAACACATTTTATTTTTCACTTCATAGCTTTTTAATTTTATAAATTTATATTTTTCCTCTAATCCCTAAAATATGAAGAGGGGGAAAAAAAAAATCTGAAATTCAATGACCTTTAAACTAAGTTATTACTCAGTAGTGTGGTCAAGTAACAAGGGAATTTAAAAGATCTTATATCACAAATTAACATATGAAGGTGTATAAAAGCCAGGATAGAAAAATCTTATTTGATTACTTAAAGCGAAATAATTAAACAAACAACAAACATTTTTGTTTTCCCTTTTTTTAAAAAATGAAATGATGATTCCTTAACAATTCCTTCCGAGCCTTCTTAGAAGTGGAATCTCCTTCTGTATGGTACATATATTGGGTCCTGCAATCTATTTGATTCTTAAATTATTTAGCACATTACTCAACTAATACCATTCACATCAAAGAGAGAAGAAGTATACCTAGGTTGAATATAGTCCAATAAATTTACTCCTGAGCCCTCAACAAATGACTGACCACAATAGTTCTCATGTTTCTATGCAATTTATCCCATGAAAACAGAATAATAATAAAGTAAAAAATAAACCTGAAGCTAAATTTGTGAATAATGTTTCAAAGAAGGATTTTTTTTTTTGCTTTGATGTATTCTTAGCTCTATCTTCTTGAGGTCACGGAGAAAATTAAAAATATCACTGACATTCAGTATGGATGTACTTGAAAAAAAGGGTTAGTCAAACCAACAAGTATGCTATTTTCATCATGATGGACATGAATTCATCACAAAAATTAATTTAAAACCAATTTTTTTTTTTCATGAACTAAAAATACATGAGACCTTTCAAAGTCATTTAAAAAGATGGAACTGGAAAGTTTATGAAATGTAATTGATGATGTGGAAATGTCTCAAAAAAATAAATATATTCAATCTGTTGATTTATTGACCAAAGCATATCTAATAATCAATAAATTAATTTATGATGGAACTAAACGATATGTTGTTAATTGAGAAATTAAAGATTAAAAGTGAAAGAGCAGAAGTAGAAAAAGGAAATTTTTAAGAAGACTTTTCAATTGTACTTATAGGATCATAGTCCATCATCTGAATAGCTTTGGACTTAAATAATGAATGGCAACCTTCTGAGTCTGATTGTAATAGGTAGTTATCCTGTAGATTAACTGACCTGTCTTCCAGAAGTACCTAAAATAACAAAATACTAAGGAAGTTATAAAATGATCTATTTTAACTTCTTAGGTAGTTATGCTGATGGATTGACTTCTTCACCTAGAACTGTATGAATCTTTTATGGGTTAAAACTTCAAGGTTACTTAACATTAACCAAAAATTAGTAACAGCATAAATCTAAAATGCTGCTTAACTGAAGAAAAGTATTTAAAAAAATTACTAACTACATACCACTGTAAAGGAGTTTAACTTACTAAAGATCTAGAATAATATATAAAAATTAATTAATTACTAACAAATAAAACCAGAGATCTCAAAAATTAAATTCATCAAAGTTATTACCACTAATTGTAAGAATGTTTTCTTATTTTATAAACTACAGTCAACTCTAGATAACTCAGTTTTTTAACTGTTAATGAAAAAATAAAAATTAATCAAGCAGTAAATGCAGTAAAAGAAAGGCATAAATATTTTAGCACCCCTTGCAGTATGCTGACACAATTTTATAAAACACAGTGGAATATGATGATGGAAATTAAGATAACCTTTAAAGAAAAATGAAAAGGCACTAAATTTCCAATGTTAAAGAAAGAGCGATTAAATTAATTTAGGAACTAAATATAAATTAGTGATAATGATTATTAAGAGTAGAAGCTGGAAATTTTCCCAAAACTAAACAATTCAGGAAACTAAGGAAACAATTCAACTCTTTGAGTTTGATGGAATACATTCAGTATTATGGCATATATAATCTCCAGAATATTAAGATATAAAAAAATTAAATTTATTAAGAGTAGGCTTGAGTGTAATGGGGATGTAATTTAGACAAAAATAAAGAACTTGAGAATTCAGGTAGTGTAATAAAATAAATTTTTTTATATAGTAGACACAAATTATTTAAATAAATTGAAAGATGGTTAATTAACTGTGTGTAATAAATCAAGGTTGAGATAGCAAAATTTATCTCTAAAATGAACAGATGCCTAAGAGTTACTTCTGAACCTTCTCGCATGATTCACTCTCAAGAGAACAAATACCCTAACTCAAAATATAAAAATGGTAATAATTTTTACTTTCAACTATACAAAATTCAAAACCATTTGCTCTTATCATATCTTACAATCTGAGTTATTGAGAGTTGGTTGTAAAAATTGATAAATAAAAATATAAAGGTCTAATGTATTTTTTTCCGGCCAAGAGTCCCACTGGAGTCCTATACTGCCTAACCATGGTTGGGGGTCAAAATTTTTCATTTTGTGGGACCGCCACTCAATGAAAAAAGTCAACACCCCAGGCTGGATTCGAACTGGCACCGCCAATAAATAAAGAATAAACATAAAATTATACATAAATATAAGCAGCTTAAAACAAGTTAATAATCTAACATACAAGAAAAAAAATTACTTATAATATCATTTGATTAGAGGATATGTTAATCCCTCTAATAAATGAGTTCTGTATAGCATGCTCAAATTCAGAAGGGGAAATCAATGGGAATAACTCACTGAACAGCTTTATTATTTGTACTATTATAGCTTACTTGTCTTCAACAGAAAGATATATAATAAATCAATGGTACTTTAATTTCTTAGTAAATAAATTTTTAAAAAATAATTTAAATCAATGAATAATTTCACATGTTTACCACAACTTATCAAATAAGCAGTAACTAAACTAAATTAAAATTATTTAGATAAGATTATAGAGAACTAATAATTATTCAATGTTAATTAAAATAAAACTACTTCATGAAAAAATACTTTTTTATTTTTATAAATTACAAAAATATAAGTAAAAGTAAATTAATCACAAAAAAGCACTACGTTTCAAGTACTCACCTGTAAATACGGATATAATATTTTCTTTAAAAATAGAATGTACTATTTTGAAACCTTTTGGAAGAACAAAACATACTTTAAAAAGAACATCTGAAATGTACTAACCATTTTAAACCATCAATTGAAAAAAAAAATGAACATTTCTTATGAAAAATGACAACAATAAGACTAAAGTCACATTTCTTATATATGTATAATATATAAGATTTTTCTTTCAAAATATCTGGTTATTTCTTTCCACTTGGTCGCTCACATACAGACCTGGAAAACACCATTATTATTGCTACTATTCAAGAAAATTATTTCAAAAATTGGCTAAGCACTCATTGTTAAGGGAGAAAAAAAAATTGTTTGTGGACTTAATTTTAATTAAATTAAAGAAATCAAAATTAATGAACTAAAGGAAGCTAAAAAGATAATACATGAACACATATTCTTAACTTTAAAATTAAAACTCTAAAATATGTAATGATGACCCCACCCCAATTGATCAGCAATCCATACAGTTTCCTGGCTACTATCAATGCATTTGAGCTATTATTAAGAGGAAAACTCTTCTGTTAACTCTAGTCCCACCAAAGAAACTAAACTTCCTTTGAAAGTTATTATTTGAAGGTAAGGACGATAAAGAATATGTTATGTTAAAAAGATAATCGCTACCGCTCCAACTACAGCTGACTAGGAACCAGCTATGGATTTTTTATCTCTTGAACAAGTAATAATTGACACTATGATTTATTTGTAACTGTCACAAAGTGGTCTCTGTTTCCTGCTGCTACTATAGAGACTGACTTCATAGAATCCCCTATATTTTGTAAAAGTGTGATGAATCTCATGGTCTGGAATTATGTTTAAGGCGGGGCAGTTTGTGGGTTGGCCACCTCTGTTCTAGGTCACTAGTCAGTGGTTGGCAATAAAGACTAATTTGCCTACTTACTAAATCCCTTTGCCAAAAACAATACCAGTACGGTCAGAAATTTTTATAGCTTTAGGTTTATCATCAATATACATCCACCTGCTCAAGAGATAAAGAAATTATTCGATACCTAGAATAACATAGTAGCTTATCAATTGGCCAGTTTGAGTATAGTCTATAATGGAGAGGGGCTACCAGTGCATAACTAATGGTTTTACCATTTTAAAATAGTATGTAATGAAAATATCATACGCCTAAAATATAATTAAAATATGCAAAAACAAAAATCATCATAAATATTTTATTGTTTTATATTTAATATTTGTGGAAAGCATAAAAATAATAACAAACAAGCAATGTAAAATTTAATTCAGCATTGCATCCATAATTAAAAATACAATTTAGGTTTTAAACAACACAAATGAAAAGTTATACCAAAATTGTGAAATACCAAAGTCAGCAATTTAAAGGGAACTTTCAATATGGTTCCTAAATTAAAAAAATAAAATAAATAAAAAAGCTAAGTTTTGAAACTAATATTAAATAATAATGGTAAGGTTTGGTAAACCACCAAGTTCAATGTCGAAAGGACCAAACAACATTATCTTATAAAACTCTCCTTCCAAGATCCACCAATGTAACCTCAATTTATAAAGATAGACATAGACTAAATCTAGAATACACAACTTTCCACTCAAGTATATCTATATCCATACTATTGTTTATAAGTTGCATTCTTAATCCAGACCAAAAATTTTACATACTTATTTCAATCAATGTGATTCTATAACTCTAAATGAATTAGATACATTGAATTCTGTATAAAAAAAATTCCTAAGCAGATTAATCATTAGTTTAATATAGCAACTAGAAAAATAGTAACATACAGGTCAACTTGCAACAATTGTCCAATTAGGAATCAATCAAATAATTACAATATTAATTTGAAATATATGGCATATCTTTTTTTTCTACAATTAAAAGTTGTGTTATAATTAAAATTAATTAATTGTTAATATGATTTCATGATTGGGAATCTCACCTCACCTCTGAGACATATGGGATTGTTTCACTATTACAAGTTTATAAATAATCTTAAACTACCTACAACAGATATTCATGTTTTTTTTAAATAATTCTTATATGGTTTCAGACTAGAAGAATTTACTCACTACAAACACCAAACTCGGATTATTTCATAAAATATCTATTTCCCAATTAACTTTACATCAATGACATGGCAAAAAAAGTTAAATATTCTCTTCATATGAAACAAATAATTTAATTTCTTATCATAGACTATTCTGTAGAATCAGCTTCATTGCTAAATGTCTATATAGTCATTTATAATAGTACGGAGTAAGTGAGTAGTTTGATCAAGAAATACTTTCTTAATTGCCTGATACAGATCAAATGATCCTTGAGGTATTATTATTAGGCATCTTCATCTATATTGATCTTCATCTTTGGCTAATTCCTAAATATCAATATTTGATACTGTTTTGAAACTTATTAGGCTGACTTTGATATTGGAACATCCGAACTAGTCCAAAGAATTCCCTCAACCCAGATTCTCAAATGAGGAGCTAGTTTATTTCTAGATTAGAATTTTTTAAGAGTTCATTCTATGAGCAGAGTATTCAGGCCTATTTCACAGCCTGGAGGCTGCATATCTAAATGGCCAGACTCATTTTTAATCAGTCCTCCAATAAGATTTAACAAGGAGGAACTTGAAAAGTTTTTCCAATAAAAAACCCACCTCTGCACTCAGTGAGACACTTTCCTACGCAGTAATGAAAATTAGTCTACATAAAATGAAACGAATACATATAGGCATATACAATAAACATTTTTTAAAAATCATAAATTCAATTTAAAAATAAAAACTTATACATAAAGTAAACATTTCTTTATTAAAATGAGACCAGAGCATAGCTTGTGAACAAATGAACCCACAAAGTACCACATCAAAGATCAGTATTTAAATTGATTTCAGAATGAACATTTCATCAAAGAGATCAATGAGCAAAATTAAGAATATCTATTGAAACAATTTATGATGATTATTTAATTTGAAAATAGCATTCATATATTTTTCCTTCAATTAAAAAGAGGGCACAAGAAGAAAAATAAAAAAAATAGACAAAATTAAAGCTTGCAGACTATCTTTTAAGTACATCAAAGTAGTACATTAATAAGTGAAGAGTTAGTAACACAAAGCTCATTAACAACGTTAAGCTACTATTCTACCAACACCATAAATACAGAATAGGAAATAATTTATATATACATAAGTGAATTGAGATATCTTGGTGAGTAGTTATCTGCAACATATTCTGTGCGACTTTACATAAGATATACTAAGAGAATAGAAATTTTAGGAACCAGAGATTGCTGAGAAATAATATATTAGTGTTACAAATAATTGATTTATATAAAATCAAACAAAATTACAGTTAACAATATATTAAGTTATATAGCATAAAATTATGCAAATATTGAACACATGCATTCCAATGAATTATTTTTGTATGAAATGTATATGTAAAACTATAAGTACATAAATATTTATTTATAACTACACTTTAAGCTTTATTTATAACAGAAATGTTAAGCTCAATATCAATTAATGATAATGTATAACATAAAATTCAATTAAAAACGTTTTTACTTATGAATGTTGAACTGAAATGACTTTCATCTAAAGTTCTCAGCACAAGAGCTCAATTCTTAATGTTTAAATCATCTAAATATCAATCTAACAACCATAATAATGAAAGTTTCTTAAAATCCATATTCATATTCAAATTCAGTTTATGAAACAGCAGGTTTGAAAGCAGTTAAACCACAGATGTCGAGAGTCAAAGAAAAGACACACTACACCTGAGTCCTAAATAATCCCTATGGTAACATGCTACTTATTTGCAATGCCTAAAGAATGAACCTTCCTAAAAAAAAAAGAAATATAAGCAAACCATAGAATTAAAAAAAAAAGTAAGAGATATGTATAAAGCCATTAAAATAATACACAAATATTTCCATTCACAGAATGAATGGAACTGGAAAACAAACCCAGAATATCCCAGTATCCTGCTTGTCTTGTATCTATATTTAATAAGTTCAAAGAACATTTTTATTGTAGTACTGAAAATAACTAATTCTCCTTTTTTCATAAATTATACTGTAGATATGTTAATAGAAGAATCCAGTATGAAATAGTAATCAGAAAATTGAAATCATAAAAAATAACTAGTACCAAAAATATTCTTGTGGAGAAAGTGAAATTCTAAAATATATATGTAACTAAACAATACATTTGAAAGAGATTACAGTTATACAGAATCAAATTCACAAAAAAAGATTAAGAATAGATTGAAATAATTATTGGGAAATAAAATGATTTAGGCTTTACTGTTATACAAGATGAATAACAGAATACAATCAAGAAATTTTTAAAGAATGAATGTATTGATCAAATATTTTCCGAAACAATATTAAAGAACTAATTAAAACACAATGGTAAACTTTAGAAGCTTAATATAAATTTCACAAAAATACTTATAATACATATATTGTTGTAATATATCAGTATATACTGATATATTACAACAAACTGAGCAGAATATATACTGATTTACAATGCTTTGTAATTCACAATATAACACTGTTCACTGGTCCTGACCTTTTTTATACCCACTACAGGCCCAGGATCTAGCAGCACTTTCATAACTACACTGTGTCCTTCCTGTGCTCAGCTACAAGACAGCTGGCTTATTACTTATGGCTGCAACAGAAGCTACAGTATCACTTATACCCAACTTTCTTAGGCGATATATGATCTTCTTTGCCTTTGAACAGCAGATTGCCATCATTATGCAATATAAATGGTCCAAATGATAATCGCATTGAAAAATTTAAAAGAGGATACTGAAACACTTTTTTGAATTTTTCAATGCAAACATCAGATGTAGAAATTCCTTGTTTATCTGGTGTATCAACCCTCTTGCCACAATGTTCTTACCAGCTCGAGAAATCCTCTGACTCTTTCTCTAGCAACATCTTCATACTACAGAAAATAATGCATGAACTTTTACCCTCCACTACAGATTCTATTTACCCATCCATTTTAGCACTAAACTGCTTGACTTCCTCTTCCCTGAGGGGGCATCAAAAAATGAGACCCCAGACCCTGACTTTATACAAATTCAGAAAAGAACTGAAAATATCGGGTTCTGTAAATCCGACATACCGCCCACCTAAATTTGACTCAGCTGGATTTACAAATTGGAAATGGTATGAAATATAGAGAAGCAAAGAGACGGGGAAGGCGCAGTCTGTTGTGCAATAAGAGACAAATTACCTTAATCCGACTCCAGATGAGAAAGCCCGCAGGCAACAATAATGATAACTTTAAAATAAAACGAATCATGTATGATATACAATATGTAATGGGAAGTCAAACGAACACAAATTAAAGTCTAGAATCAAAATGCATGCATAAAACAACAAGAAGTAAGCGATAACAAAGATGTACAAACGAAAGTTTAGTAGCCCTAGATCAAATACAATTGAGATGCAAAGTCGTAAACTGGAGAATGCTTATTCGCACAGTGCTGAGCTCTTCGAAGGTCAGGGGCAGTCCGCCCACCACACTCGTAAGTAGGGTCTTCACAGACTTAACCCCGGCCTCCCACAATCCACCGAAGTTAGGAGCGTGGGGCAGGATAAACCGGCATTCCACATTTTTTGGAGAGAAATACTTCACCCACCAGGCAGCATTGCCTCTCAAATGGTCCAAAGCGGCGAGGAAAGCATCAGTGGTCAGGGATGAAACTAATTTTAAGTGGATGGCTTTGGTGGCCATGCACTCGAATATACAAACATAGGCCTTGGCGATAGCTGCCTTCCGGCGGCGTGGGGACACCTTTATCATTAGAGGACCCGCGTAATCCATGCCAACCTGCAGAAAAGGTCGATGAAGCTCGAACCCGGGAAGTCACCCATGAGAGGGGTTTTCGGCTAGGCTCTTTTGTGCGTGCATCGATACGTCCTGTTCATTATAACTTTCAGCGCTCTTGGTACCCAGAATTGGCTCCTTAATAAAGAGAACATCGAAGTTGGATCAGCATGAAAGTGTCTGACATGTATGTCGTCGATGACGAGGCGTGTAAGATGATGATCATAAGGAAGCAACAGGGGATGTTTCTGGTCTTGAGATGCCTCGGTGGTGCGGATCCTACCACTCACCCTGACAAGCCCAACCTCATCAGCAAATGGAATTAGTTTGACGGTATTCCTAGGGCACTGAAGACGAGTGTAATTTGGGAGGCAAAGAAGTGCGCTATGCAAGACGGACGCAGGCCAATAGCGCTCGAGAATATTTCTTTGCTGGAATGGGGCCGGCCGGTTAAAGGACTAGATCGAGACCTGGCATGTTCGGTGAGTTGAAGGATGAGCGCCGTGACTCACATTAAACATTGGAACGACGAGAACCGAGCCACGTATCATCATAGATTTCTGGGGCTGCGTGAGAAAGGAGGAACATCCCTGAATCATTGGCCTCCTGATCCTGCTGGCTCAGTCCAAATAGGGGAAGAGTTTCCTCCCTTAACTAAGGGTACCCGTGAAACCAGAATCCAGAAGCTCGGCAGGACATCCTCGTGAGGCAATGTCGGCGAGATTAGCCTCGGACCTCTCGAATCGCCATTGATCAACTCGTGACGCCTTGAGAATAGCCGAAACCCTATTCGCCTCGAAAACCACAAAGCTCTAGTTCAGGTATAGATTTGAACTTGGTCGGCGCTACCTTAGATTTCGACTTTACAGGAGTGAATAATCCCTTCCGGCGTTAACACCCGACTGTAGACTGCAACGGCGTAACTCTTAGATGAGGTGTCCGAGAACCCTATCAGTTGTGAACGCGAGTGTGTAGTGAAGACATATTTGGTATTCTCACATGGCTCAGAGAGGACCATCGATCAGTCAAGGAAATCCACTTTTCCTGTAAACTCTCGGGTAGAGTCACATCCCAATCCAGGCCCTGACGCCACATCTCCTGGAGGAGAGTTTTGGTGTAGAAAATTATGGGAGACAAAAACCTGAGGGGATTGAATATTCGTGCGATATGAAACAAAATGACGCGTTTTGTCGCCGAGCGCACCAGTTCCTCGACCGAAAAGGAGTAATCGTCATTGGGACACCAGACGAGGCCCAGGATCTTGATGAAAAGGCTGTCATCCTGTGGAATCGAATAAGAAGGTTGCGAATCGTCCGGGTGTGACAGAAGCTCGTTTGCATTAGATGACCATTTGCTTATCTCGAAGCCCCCACGCTTAAATAAACCTGTGTAATTAGCTGTGTCTTGAGCAAGCGTGCCTCTTCGATGGAGTTTGTGCCAGAAATGAAATCGTCAACATAAATGGAGTTTACGAGCCGTGCGGCTGCTAGAGGGAAGCATGGGCCCTCGTCTTCCCGTAGCTGTTGAACCGTACGAATGGGTTGATAGGCACTGGTGTTGATGCCATAAGTTAGTGTTAAGCTGATATTCAAAAACCGGTTAGGATGGATCAGCTCGCCAAAATATATCCTGTAACTTCCGGTCTTCGGGGTACACCAGGATCTGGCGGTACATCTTGACCAAGTCTCCTGTCAGTGCGATGGGACAAGATCTAAATCAAATCAGGATGTCACTAAGGTCCTGATGAAGCTTGGGACTAGACATGAGAATGTCGTTGAGGCTCACTGCTCCTACACTGTTTGATCGAACACCACTCGCAATTTCGTCCCCCTGTGGCTTAACTTGCCAACTTGTGGGTGCGCAAGACGGACATTTGGCCGAGTTGCTCGTGTTTCGCCATGAATTGTGCATACTGCTCTTAAGCCGAGTCTCGTCTGAATTTGTCTTCAAGGGAGTAGAGCCTACGCAGTGCTATCGAGCGGTTGGGTTCGGGCTCAACCGAGTAATCCTTTTTAGGCAGCCTCACGACATATCTGCAATCAGCGATGCGAGTGTGCGTTTGCGTGAATATTTTCTCAGGGTGTTTACGATCAGCAGGGCCTGTTCCTCCAGTTCCCAAAAGGTCTTAAGCACCTCTGAGATGACTGCATCATCCTGTAGGAGGAGCGTGAGGCCAGTAGTAAGTCCCCATCACGACTTTGCCAAGCACGGTACAGATGACCATCCCCAAAGGCTTTGGAGGGAGCTCCGGTAACCAGGCGGGAGTATAGGTCAACGCCTAGGAACAAGGCGATAGAAGGGTCGGCCAAGACGTGGTGTGATAAATCCCTTCCCTTAACAACCTCTAAGGAACTGGACGTTATCCACTCAACTACGACGGCCAGGACTTTGAAGTTTGTGATGTCGTCGAGGGTAGAACGAAATCTAAACCCTTCCAACCCTTAATATTTTCGATTGGAGCACCTCCCATGCCGGCGATACTACCGTCAAATGGCCAACCCTCGAATTGACCACCAATCCCCGCTGCGAGTTCGGCAGAGATGAATGTGTACTGACTCTGGAGTCGAGCACCAGACGTGTCGACGCGGAATTTTTCGAGGCACATAATATGGCGCATGCCGTGGCAATGAATGCCTCCGAACAAGGGCTGGTAGTGGCGCGCGTATGGCCCACGAAATCGCCCGACTTCGACGAACTTCCGTTAGCGTGAGAACCGGTTGAATCTTCCTCGTGCAGCGTGCTGTGATGCTTGGCGCAGCAAAAGTTGTTAATTCCAACAGCATCATTCTCTGTCTTACGAATGCCGTCAGTTCATCGACGGTGGGGAAGTCACTGTTTGCATGGGCAAGCTCGAAGTGCCGTCTGGTGAGGGATTCCAATGCTCGGAAAGGCAGTGTGGACAGGATGACATCCGCTTCGTCCTCTAAAGCCAAAGCCTGAAACGACTCGAGCCCTTCACCTACCCCAGCCAACTATGACGCGTATTTCGCGTGTTCTTCGCTAGATGTGGGGCATTTGTAATTCAAGATCCTTTGCAGGCTTCTTGATGCGAGAACGCGCGGGTTATCATACTCGCGTACCAGTGAGTTCCAGGCCATCTAGTAAGAGCTCGAACCAAAAGAAAATCCCGCCAATACAGACGCGGGATCACCTGATAAGAACATTTTTTCCATAATGCAGTTTGTTCACGGGAGCTAAATATGAATTATCATGAACGTATCTCAGAAACGCGTCCAGGCAGACTGATCACCGTCGAAAACCGGTATATCAATGTTGGGCAGTTGGGAGGGATACGTCGGAGCGGCAAATCCCGGTTTTGCCTCTTGAACAGCGGAACTGCGTTGGGTTGAGCTTTGAGCTTGCGATACCGCACCTCGACCTGACGCAGCTACGGATCGTGTCATATCCCGTCTCCCAATCGGGTGGTATCGCAGAAGCCCCCTCCGACGCGTACGCGAAATCCAGCTCGTCCCAAATTTTCTTGTGTTCGGCTCAGAGCTCTCTATCATAATTAACCTCAAAATCTATAAATTCGTCAACGTCTGTCACCGCCATGGCGCAGGGTGACCATAACATGAGAAGTTTCTGCCTAATGTGTCGGAGCTTACGCTCCAGGGAACGAAACCTATCGAGATCGGCATCCGACTGGTCATTTGCACCCATTTTAAGTTAGTCAACGATTTAAAATATATAAAGACACGATTTAACGATATACGATTAAAAGTGAAAAATTTGATTTTTTAAATTTTATTTTTATTATGATAAGGTCGAGTAAATATCGAAATATTCGTAAAATACGCTATTAATAGATATCGAAAAAATAAATAATATGATTATTAATATAAATAATTTAAACAAACAATAATGCAGTGAGTTGTTTGTTTATACAGATACTGTATTACATACAATACAGTTATTATACAAATTGACAAGTCCAACAGAATATTTTAATCATGCTAAATTTAATAAATTACGTATGATTAATAAATAATAATACTATATTAAGTGATTTTACAATAATAAATATCATAAAATACCAAATCTTAGAAACCACAAGAAAATATTAATAAACACTCACACAGGAATAAATACACATTCAAACATACACGCATGCACACAACATAAATAATAAATTATTATTTTTTAAACAAATTTTTAAATTCAATAAATAGATAAACCACATATACTAGTTATATTTGTTTTCTTATTTCCACGTATTATATAAATATTTTAGCCGTAATCCATTAAAGTTTAATTTATTATAATGATGCGTGGGTATTTAAATTTGAAATTTAGCGCTTTAACCAATTATTTTCGTCAGCAGTGATATGAACATAAATAAGGTATGGTTCACTAGACATATTAACTAGTACTTTGAATGCCTTAAGTGGCACATAGTGTATACACAAATAGGATTAGAACGGCTGCAATGATAACTGGCCTCACACGTCTCTTTAAACCTACTCTCAGACTAACAAACATAGACATAATAATATTACCGTTCAGTAGTAATTAATGATAATTAAAATGAGCCCTTAGAGAAGTAGGCGAAATGTCTCACAATTTATATATATATTTTAATTAGTTTTCCTCAATAACTATTCTATAAGTCTCATAATCTTAAAGTCCTGAATTTGATCCTCACACGGATTGCACCAAAATATAAACATCGGGACCTGGTCGTGTCTTACTTCAGGTATTCCGAGTGTATTTTTAAATTGTATTTAATTAGTGTGGAACAAAGAGGGCTGAAAATTGTGAGACCTTTCTGGTTATTAATGAACATGCGTATATTTAAATAAATCAAGTAAAATCCCTGAGGGGGCAATCGAGTTAGTAGGCATTAGTTTAAATTATTATTTGATTATTTGACATAAGAGCAAATCATGGGGTCTAATGTATTACGTGTGTGGTATCTTCGCCGCCGCGGTCACGTCTTCTTCACTTCCCTCGTCCAGGTTCAGCGAAAATAGTGAAACCATGTATCTTGGCTTGGTGTCAGAAAGACGTGTTTCTTCCTCAGTGGCTGGCCAGCGTGTCCTGGACTCTGGCGTGATGGTAGGGGCAGGTCAGGTCCTAGCTTGCATGGTGCATAGGCTGGGGCGGTATTGCAGTCGCGGCGTCTATGGAGTCTTCCGGTGTCCGTAGCAAGGGGGGGGGATCAGAAAATAGGACCCCCGACCCCGACTTTATAAAAATTCAAAAAAGAATTGGAAATATCAGATTCTGTAAATCCGACAGTCTGCATCTAAACCCATTCTGATAAGATTTTTAAACAGAATCAGAAACAACATATAAAGACAAGGGTTCATTCTGATTTTTATAATTTACTGTCAGGCATGTTTCTTTGATTACTTTATACATTTCAGCATTTCCAAAGCAAGCCAATTAAAGAAGGCACTTGTTACCTTATAAAAATATTCCAGCATCAGCTCTTTCTCTAACATCTTCATACTACAGAAAATAATGCATTAACTTTCACCCTCCACTACAGATTCTATTTACCCATCCAATTTAGCACTAAACTGCTTGACTTCCTCTTAGAAATAAAACTACTATGAATGTATCACCTTTCAATTTTGGTAACAAACTTCTAATTAACAAGACTATTCTGAAAACCTGTCTACGCCTATGGGCTTGAACTGTACAGGACAGCTAAATTTTGGAACATCAAATACTTCCCATTGTTAGGGCCAGTTTCACTAGCACAGATAGTATTGACCACATTATCCTAAATTCACTAATGTCAACCACTTTATTGAATATTCGAAACTTTTTAATAAACTAGGTAAGAAATATTCTACACCAAAATCAGGCTGTTGGATTGCCAAAGTTTTACTGTTATTTGTTAATGTAACTGAGTTAACCAAATCCTCTGAACAATGGCCAAGATTCAGTAATATGTAACAAACGATACCCTACATCATGGTCAAATATTCCTTTTGCTTCAGACATTATTTTGTAAAAATTTTATTAGAACCTTACTCATCAATTTAATCCTTTAATACAATTCTGTTCAAGTCCTACTAATCGCTATAGGTTGAAATTCTGGTGGACCTGCAACCGACAGCAAATATATATGGTGGATTTCTGATAATGGCAGTCCTGAGTGTCTGGGGTTATAGTGTTCTTACATATTCACCACTAGCTTTCAATGCCAGAGATTCGGTTGAGAGGGAAGTGCTAGGATCTTCTTGAATTCTGATTTCCCTTCCACATTAGAGGACAAAATGGTTCTGAGTTACCCCTGAGTATAAATATTGGTACACAAATCTAGCTTTACCTTTTGATATAATTAAAAAATATTTAATTGATAATATGCTAAATTGTAACACAAGTATAGCTTTATTTAAGATGCTTTATTTATTTTAATATAATCATTATATTTACTAGTAAAGATGGTATGAATGAACATATTTATCACAATTAATAACTTTCCTTAATTTTGATTAATTGTAATATGTGATAATAAAAACAGCTGAAAAATATTCCACAAACTATTCAAAGAAAGTTGAGTTAAAGTTTTTCACACTGCTTGTTACCAGAGTAATTAACTTAGTACAATTGGTCTTAACCTTTTCTGAACATTCATAAGACCATATTATATGCTTACGATATTTTTCATAGTTCTTAAAATACTATAAAAAATGCACAAATATGAATTATTGTCTATTAAGACAATATTGTATTGATACTATTATAATATTTTTAACTAAGTTCAGTGAAAATCAAAACTAGAAAATTGTTAAGGATAAAAGAAAAAACATGAAGTAAAATAGATAAAACACAACTAATTACTAGAAAAAATCTAATAACTTATTTATTCACTTACATACAAAAATGATGAATTCCGAGTTGGCTGAGAAGTAAAACCAGTAAACCTATAAAAGTAATATAAAAAGGATTGAATTTTCAAAATAATTATAAGATCCTATATATTACAAACAAAATGAAATGCATTGACATATTATGTTAAAAACTAAACAGCTCTACATATCTACAAACAAATCATGCTTCAATACTTCGATTTTTAATTTTGTAAAAATTAGATTAATGGAATATATAACAACAAATAGTACAACATTCAAAAGAAGGTATAAACAATGAAATTATTAATATTTGAGATAGGTTCATCATATAATAAATATTAAAACAACAGAACTTGAAAAAATATATTTTAGCAACAATTAACAAATTTAGATTGACTAATAGCTTTAGAGTAACAGGTAGTCACAGTAGAAATATAATATAAATATAGGTTAGCAGGAAATAGATACAAGAAAGCAACAATTAAAAACAAAATTTATTTACTAATGCTATAGAAATTCAAAACCGAAGATTTTTACTCTGCCTTTTAACACATTGATATCGACACTCAATTCAACAAAACTTAATTAAGAATTAGATACAATAAATATGGTGGGTGATTCAACAACAGAAAAAACTTTATTTCCCACTTAAATTTTAGACATGAATAGAGCTAACAATTTAATTACAGGGTATTTTTATCAAAGCAACAGAGGTTAAGCAAAGATTTTAACAACTAACAGATGTCAATATAATCTCATTGAACAGAGGTACCAGTATGAAATAATAGGTCCTCCTTTATAAAAATAAATAAAACTAACTACATTAGACCTTTACAATTTCAAACAACAAGAAAACAGGACAATTTCAAATAAAAACTCTGATACAGTGGTCTGTACTGTTTGGCATATAAATTGGTTAATTAATTCTTCATTAACTTCAGCTCTTCCTTCGGACCATCTAAAATTTAATATAATGAAGGGACTATCAAATAGTTCATTTAAGTAGGCAACCCTGAAGAGTAACATAGAATAATGAGATTGATTCAAATTGAATAAATGAAAATCTCATAAAATTTGATAACAGAACACAATAATTTGTGAGCTTATTTGATGTTTTTTTCCCAATATTTCCAGATGTTTTTAATAAATGAAGTAACAAATCAGCAATTAATTAATATTAAAATATTATTTATAGGAAAATTAGTAGATCGAATTAGTTTTTAAAAAAAGACTTACTGAAATTGGTTTGCTGAAATAAATGAATTTGTAGGAAATGAGGTCGGTTATAAGTTGACTTAAATTAAACTGATTTATGGATTACTAATGCAAGTAATTGAATTCCTTATATCCATGGTTTTAATTGCCTAATTTCCAGTTTGGAATTTGAAAAAACTTCTCTGCGATCTAAACAATTATTTATCTTTTGTTTTCAAATGTAATAAAACAAAAGACAGCTTATCATAAATTTGTGAAACTAAATGATTCTGTTTGAGTTATATCAAGTTTTATGACCACAAAATCATTCTTTTGATCCCTTTCAGAATGAAAGCACTTGACATAAAAGGTCTACCAGCTGTATGCTAAATAGAACTAGAATAAAGACAGAACAATCACCAAAAGAAACTGACTAAGCTTTGTGTATTACTAAACTTAGAGTTACGATGTTAATGAAGTAACTATTAATTATTTTTTCCATGAAAATTGTTAATTAAAATATTATAAATGTACCAAATTTAAACAAAGAAATGAATTCTCAACCTAATCTACATGGTTCACAACTCATTATAATCATATTAAACTACGTAAAAGTTCAAAGCGGAGTAAGTATGATATTCAAGATATTAAATATCAAAAATTAAATATATTATACCTTCAAATGCCATTGAATTCACTAACTGTGGAAATCAACTTAAACACGTAAATAACTATGCTGAAATTAATACGCACTTACTTAAAGAATCAATAATAATTTAAGATAAAATCATAGAAAAATGAGATCATGGTAAAAACTGTTCATTCAAAAACATAAAAAAAAAAAAAAAAGGTTGAGAAGATATAAAAATTCAATGGAAAAATTATTAAAAATATTTATATTAAAATACATATTATATCCACAAGAAATGCTCCCTCCAGCATTACCAAGATGTACAACAGTACTCATAAAATGCTGATGATCTGAAAAATAATTAATGCATTATATAAATTTATAATCAATATATCCTAAACATTACAAAGATATTTACTAATTGCTTGTTTCAGTGTCTAAAAATCCGGAAAAAATGACCACATTATCACCGCAACCAGTTACAATTTGTATCTACACAAGTAATCATACATCATAACTGATTAAGACAGGTTGAAGTATAATAAAAAAAATGTAACTGAATTAAGATATTTAGGAACTAAACAAATATGAACAAAAAAAGTGTAAACAGATTATATACATGCTATACACAAGTATTACTAATTTTAGTTGAAACAAACACGAAGTATAACATAGTAAATAAATACTGTTAGCCACAAAACACAGACTTAAATTTTACATACACTCCAGTGACTTTGAACATCTGGAAACTATATATCTGGAAGCAAAAGTAAGCTTTAAACATAAAGAAGCATAAAACCAGAATAAAATATGTTAAGTACAGTAAATGGAAAGGTTTAAATTAAAAATGTAAGTAATGGGATGATAAGAGTTTGAGTTTTACCTAGTAATACAAAACAATGAGTTTTCGAAAAAATGTGAAGATTGAACAATAAGCTAAACATAAAATAAATTAAACACGCAATAAATAATAATAATTAATAAAAAAAAACAACTTTCTACCTTATAAAAATATAATCTGGTTAATCACGACTTTTAAGGCACAGTGAAGGCTACTAATTTGACTCGTTTAACCAACGTAGGTTTCAGAATTGTTTTAACATACTATGAGGTAATGTCAAAGTGTGTTAAGGTCATGACGATAAAACATTAAGTACCTATAATATTCTACATCTATAACATCTTAAGTTTTACGAAATTTGCGTAAATTGAAAAAAAAAGTTTATTTTTTTCTTTCTAGAATTAGATATATGAAATTCCTTTACTTCCTCTTTGGCAACTATTCTTTCCTACGTATACTTTCCTATATATCACCTTCAAATAATACCCTATATATTATTTTCAAATAAATAGCTCAGGCTCAATGAATAAATATGTCCAATTTCTTATCGAAAATATTTATTAATCCTTCATAAAATCCTGAATGCTTCTTACTTAGTCACCAATAAAATATGTATATCTTATCATGAAAATAAGGACCTCGATTTTCCATAAGTTGCTGATTTGGCCAGAGCCAGATATGTATACTTCTATGATAAACGCCCAAACCACCCAAATTCACTTGTTTCTAACTTTCCTTTCTCTTCAATACTCGATAATCCTCCTATGTGTCTGAAAATAAGATGGCTTAGTGATTTTCTACTCAAGAAATATACCAATGAGTAGATTCTCCAAAAGGCTATAATATAACTCACATCACACTTACTAGTTGTATAATTATTTAATACAGTTGTAAATTTCAATAATTACATTTTTATAAAATATTTATTATAAAAAAAAATAAAAATGTTCTTTTTATACTGCAAAATGAAATAAGTAAAGGTAAAATTAAAAATAGTTGGAAAAACAAAAATATGTTTTCATTTAATGATTTTAGCTAACATCCAGTCGTTTTTCGTTCCTGTTATGTTTTACCATTTTTTGCGGCCTTGTCTATCTCCTACACTTACATCTCTGACTGACATGACCTACTCCAAGTTCTACAACCATTCTTCTCAGTGACGATCCAAGAATTTTCTGATTAATATATGTGTCATTTTCGTTAAAAATTTTCACCTCTACCTTTCGGATTACTTTAGATTAATTCTTTATCGACCCCTATTATTTCTGTCCTATTTGTTTTTGCTTATTATTAATTTTCATCTTTTTTATTTCAGTCGTGTTTTCCATACCTTTTTCTAACAAATCTCTTAGAAAAAACCTCTTGCTAGCTGAAATTGTTGGCTGGGTTAGGATAATCTTTTTACGGACACTCAACTTCTAGGATGTTTATTGTCCTTATATTTTACTGTTTATTTTTTTTTATATATATTGTTATACTATTGTAGCAACACTACCTGCTATATAGTTACAGTCTACATGCTGGTCTAGACTGTAACTAGTACAGCCACCAAAACCGCTATGGCGACAATCAAATGCCGTATATTAATATTTGTACTATTCATTGTAAAACCCTTGATTGTAATATGTAACAACTATGTAAAACATTGTAATATATATATAAATGTATCATTTGAATTAAGATTCCAATAGAATCTGCTGATCCACTGAAAGCTAGCGTCTTACACGCAGTACCTCTTGAACGCGTTTAATTGCCCAGAGACTTAACTATGCCAACATTAAATGATCTCGGTGTGAATTCTCGCTTCACAAGTGTTAAAGTGAGATGTAAAAATTAATTTTTTATTATATACACGTAGCTCCTCTGGCCAGCTATTGCAGTATAACCATATACTGATTGCAACGGTTTTGTAACAGTAGTCGGTAGGTTACCATCAACCTTGCGTGTGTGTTGTTTATTCTCACTACAGTAAGAACGTTTTGTGTTACTTAATCGTAACTAATAAAACAGTAAGAACAATAAAAACATTGTGTCCACCATCCTCGCGTTCAAGAACGATAAACACTTCCTTAGGAGGCAGAAGATAACAATTTACATAGTGGATAAGTACATTCTAGTTCTATATTTTTGGAAATGTACATTGCCTTTTATTTCTCAGCCTTCTCTAGATTTCTCTTCCTTCCTCTACCTTTTATGCTTTCGTAGGACCCGGTGGCTGATTATCCTCCAGGCTTACATACCCTTTCGCATCTACAGGAATAGCACCCGATAGGGCGAAGTTACCTGCCTGCAGGACATGGTGGCTGGTTACTCTCCGGGCTTGTATTTCTCCTTCGTACCTATAGAAATAGTACCCTGTAGGACGAGGTTACTGTTCTTAGAGAACTTACGGCTGGCACCCGTAAGTCTCATCCTATCTATTCACCTGTCGAGGTGGTTGAGTATAATTAATTAGTTCTGACTCCAATGTGAGGTAGTCTACATCAGAATGCCTCGGCAATGCATGTTCAATTAGGAAGGATTAATTGGCTGGATTGGTGACTTACTTATTGGTGAGTTTTATGAGTATTCGCCGTAAATCCTCGCAGAATGGAAACTACACTCCGTAAGGTATTCGCTTACGGTCATGAAGGGGTAGCTAGTCCTATAGGTATTCGCAGTGTGTCCTGATGAAAGGTTATACAGAGGGAAGGAGGAGAGATATACATTTTCTAAAAATTTAGTTGGAATAATCTGACCAATTATCTATATTGTTAGTCACTACCTCTTAAGGAGGAGAATTCTTGAAGAGAATATTCAGAGTTTGGTTTGTGAAGTTTTGTTAAGTCATCTATCTGGGGTATTTAACTCCATATTAAGAGATGCTACATATAAGACGTTAGCTTTTAGTGGATCTGTGTGTGTTAGCCGCGTGGGACCAATCTCTTGTCTAGCGACGACCAACTCCTCTTTTATGCTGTTTCGTAAAGAACATGACCAGAATTTAATTTCTTTTTTAATATTTTTTCTCGATATCCTTGATATATTTGTTACTTCCCAAATA